>NW_010521368.1:28728-46391 GCF_000687285.1 Phaethon lepturus | reverse complement strand
GGGCTAGGCACACTGAATGCGTTTTACACGTGGACTCTGAATTTCTTTGATTGAAGGGTAATAAGGTTGTTTTTGCATTTATTGAACTCTATCCCTCTTGATCCATTTCATCAGTATATCACAAATTCCTGTCGTAAAGCATCATTTTTCTAAAAGCCTCTGTTTTTTTTCCTAATGGGCAGGTGATTCTCTGATTCAGTTTGGGTAGAACGTGGGCTCTGAAGGTGTTGTCAAAGTTTCCTGTGACTTCAGCGAGGTCAGGATTTCAACCCTTATGGAAATTTAATAAGACAGAAATATTGTTGACATGGGAGCATAATTGTGATCTACGCAGCAGATTTGAGCCAAAGGTGAATTAACTCTCAGACCTGAAAGTCTGGTTTAAAGGCTCTTTTTCATTTCCCAGACAGCAGCGATTCTTTGGTCTGTTGTAGGAGACGTATGCACATTCGTGGTTTCAAACCGCTGCTGGTGACATTAGCTACTGTTTCATCTCTCTTGTTTCTGTCAAGCGCTCCATGGGCTGTGCAGTGGGATATACGAGTGATCTCATTCAGATGACTTTATCAACGGTGCCATTTGAAACGGTGGGCTGAAATAAAAGCACTTAATGCAGAGGTCAGCGAGTGCCCGATGTTCTTAGCAGAATCCATTCGTTGTGTAAGCAGCTCTACTGTTGTGGCGCCTACTTTAATTAAGACTCTGACAGTATTTCCATAATAAACCATATTTTAAAAGGGTTTATTACCCAACTGCAGAATCTGCTGCAGGCTGAGACTAGGACTAAGAAAGCTTCAACCTTAAAGTGTTTTCTTAACTAAAAGCTATTTTTTTTTCAAGTATGACTGCAAAGAAATCTTTCTTCAATCATGTAGGTAAAATATTTATAAGAGAAGAGTTTTCAGTCTTTCAAATGCATAGTTAAGCGGCTACTGTTGACTGTGTTGCTTAGGATATTTTTAACCATGAAATATCCAGTATGGTCATTCTATAATTTGATGGAATTTGAATACTGAAGTATTTTTTATTGTTTGTGTGATGGTATAAAAAGCCTTATTTAGGACTTGGGACCTTGTGTGCTAGATTGATTTCAAACACCAGAAGAGAGAGTTCCTGCACTTTAACAGCCTTCCCATAAATCACAACAGAACAAGGGTAGGAAGGGGCATGTGTTATGACCAAGCAAATGAGCATGGAGGTAAATTGCAACTTCTTTAGGATGCACTTGCTCTGCTTTGTTCTTAGCCAAAGGCATAAGTAGGAAACTTAGAATAACATGTTTTAATGAGGCAGGTGCATTATGTATGAACTAACAGAGCAGACCATCTGTTAAGGTCCAGGACTTGATTTTAGGAAATAATTGCTTCCATATAACTGTACAGATTTTTTGTTTTGTTGTGTTGTTTGTTTTTTTGTTTTTTTTCTGACTTCTGATTAGTCAGGTGAGAAAATAGCAGATCAGTTTCCTGCAGAACGGACTGAGCTGTCATTGATTTTTTCCCTTCAGTAACTGGTTGCTCAGAGATTCTTGTAGGACAGGAACCCGTGCCAGTAGGTTTTCAGCAGAATGCTCTGAAATATAACAAGGTTTTCCTGGCGTTTTTATTCCCCCAAAAGAAGATTCCTATTTTGGCTTGTCTGTTTAAGTTGAAAAGTACTGCTGTTATTTACTATGAATGTGATAACATTTAGCTGCTTATTCTGGATTATATTTAAACATACATGAGTTGATCCAGGGAAGAGACATAACACTCTGTGAAGCCTGGACCACTTGCTTAATGGGTTTCTGTTGCCTCTGTGACAAGTCCAAGTTCCACAGAATGAAGGGATTTGTTGAAAATAAGTCATTTCCAATCCCAGTGATTTTGAGAGTGAACCTTCTAAACAGTAGCCTGAAGATGTAGTGGCAGTTTTATTCAGCCTTAAGTCTGTTAATTGAAGACCTTTTGAATCTATGTTCCTTACTAGATATGAATTAACAATGATGCAACACATAATAAAAGGGCAGAGTTAAACATTGCTTAGGAAATGATCAGTATCATCTTTTCCAATGAAGTGATGCTTATTGCCACGGTTACTTTGCAACCTAGATGTTTTTTCAGTAAACAGTTCGGCCCAGATAGACTTCCCATGGGCATCGATAGGATTTTTGCTGTGAAACAAGATATTTGGTCTCAAATTTGTAGTGCTTGATCAGAAACTTGGTATTTTTTTTAAATGTAATTCTACTCCACAGAAGATTTCTTTTTAATCTGCCAATGTAATTCTACTATTATTCTTTACTTTCCCCCCCCCCTCCCTGCGATCATGAGTTTGTTATGGAGGAGGGACTTGGCAGAGTTTTTTCTCTGGCAGTTTTTGGCAGAGAGCTTTGGTTATATCATACAGCTGTTCAGAAATAGAAATACTGTTTTTTGCAACTATCATGGTAGTATTTTTTGTGTGGTTACAGCGGTATCAGTTTTATTCTCCCACATATGGTGGGTTTGGTTTTGGTTTGTTGTTCAAGACCAGAGTTAAAGAGTCACCTTAAATTCTAAGCTTCTTTGACCATGTCTGAAAAATTAATTTTATACTTTGTATAACTAGTGAGAGAATTTTTAAATTAAAAAAAAAAAAAAAAAGTAACTCGGAAGGCAAACGGGCAGAGCCTTACACTTTCAAAGCCTGATGCAGGAGCTGGCGATGGGGAAGTTTGATGCTTGCATAGCAACGTAGTGCTTCACACAGCAAAGACAGTTGCCTTTAATACCTATCTGCGTGACCATTCATGCCTAAGAACTGAAGGCGGTTTGTTCCGCTGTGTTTCAGCGATGCCGCTGGCTGACGTTCGGCTCTCTTGCAGCAGATGGCAGTGCTACCAGTGCTTTGTGCGCAGGGCTGTGTGCTGCTGGAGGGACGGATCCTGCACCCTGCTTTCGGAGCTCAAATGCCTGGCTGCTTGTGGGCTGCCGTCTTCCCCTTAGCCGCTCATCCAGGTCGCAAGGGGTAAGGCAGAAGGGCTGCGCGAATCAGTCCTGGGGGAGGAGGAGAGAAACGCGCTGTCTGGGGTACACGGCTGCAGTAATGCCAGAGAGCCATGTTGGGGTAAGTGGCAGTGCCACAACAGATTGAGGCCAATTGCTGTTCACCACCTCTCTTCACAGCCTGAGGCTTGTTCCTGACACATTTTTTTATCAAGCAGGCAACCTGGGATACACTTGAGTATTTTGTTTTTTGGTTGTTTTTTTTTTTTTAATTAAAGATATTTTCTCCCCTATTCTCCTCCACCCCCTTCTTACGAAGTTTGTATAAAACTTCAAATTTCTTTTTAACTAAGGCTTCACTGACAATATGGGAAGTTTCCTTGGCTTGCCCATTCCTTAAGAATTATTCACTAATACCAGACAGTTACTCTCTTGAAATGAGAAGCTGTTTGATAGCTGTTCTTGACAGCTGTTTTGTTAAATAATAGCAGCTATTTTATCTGTATGGCCTTGTGTCTAGTCAGTAATTGAGTACTGTGTTTCCTCTGTCAGACTGCGTGCAGTATGAAGAACCAGAATCACTGACAGGCATATAATAGTGTCACTTTTCTACCTTAGATACGAGGTCACTTGTTATATGTGGGGAAGTCATGTTTTGATCTTGATGTAAATGAGTCATACAGGCTGATGCAGTAGGGCGAGGGAGAGAGAGAGCATCACCCATTCCTTCAGAGCTCCTGTCTAAAGGTGCAGTTGAAAAGGCCAGTGCAGCAGACTCCCCTGTGCTCCTTCTCAGAATTCCCGTTCCTTACCGTAGAGCAGAGTCTATATGCTCCCAGTGCATAAATGAACCAAGCTTTTGGAAGGAAAGCCAAACTTTGGATGCTTCCCCTCCCATAATCCATTCCCTGCTTTGTTGAGGAGTGGGTTATGCCTAGGTAAGCATGAAATTGTTTCAGACTCATTGAAATCTGTGGATTGATATGAGAGGGTGGAGTTTGCACAGGTCTCATGAATTGCTTAAAATTTGAAAGGATTGAACAGATCATTCAATCAGTGTCTATTTGCTCGTATGTCACAGGCCATCACCTCTCATCCAGATACCTTCTGTATTAAGCCCAGTAAACCTAGATGACAATAAAGCATACTTGGGTTTCCCTCTGGCACTTCAGTAGGGAAATTCATTCTGGGTTTGCAAAAACCATCAGAGATGAAGTACCTGTTAGTTAACCACTGTTAACTTTTGAAGACTTTTCTTTCTACTTGGTGGTTCTTGAAGTGTTTCTCTGGGCCCAGCTGCAGATCTTCCTAATGATCAGAATTCTGTGTCTAGAGAAGTGCTGAGCTTCTTTATTAATAATCCCACCCTCTCAGATATCTTTTTCTTCCAGATCCTTTTTAAGATCAAAACTGGACACAGCATTTCAGTATGCATCTGCTAAGTGTTGTACACAAATTTAAGCTCTCCTCCTACTTGCTACTCTAGCTTCCCACATGGTGATGCAAATCATGCATGACTGCCCACTCAGACAGACTTTGTGCCATTAGCAAATTTCATTGCCATTAATTTTTCAGCAATTAAATTGTTTGTATACTATTAAGCTTCTTACCAGCCTCTGTAGAGACCCGCTAGAAATACACACTGACAGCTGCTCCTTGAGACCTGTCAGCCCACCAGTTCCTAACCCATTTAGCATGTGCTTTATTGTTACAATGCGATGCTCTCTTTTAAGCATTGTGCCATACAGGGGTAAGTTGTATACCTTACAAAGATTCGTGTGTTGCCTGCATGTACTTAGTTTAATCAACTAAATGGGCAGTCCCTCTGAAGAGAGATTAGATTTGTTCAGGAAGACCTGTTTTGGAATCTCACTGCCATTAATTCTGTCATTTTTATTAAGTGAGCTCCCCATCAGATTTCACTCACTATGCTTGGGGAGCGATGTCAGCTTTTTTGCCCCTGCCTGAGTCACTTTTGTTTGTCCTTTTGGCACAATACTCAAATGCTTCCACATCTCTCTTGATTTCCCTAGTATTCCAGGATATGTTAAAAATCTACATCAAAGAGACCACAGGGAGATCAGCCAGCTGTTCTAGTACTTTTGAGTCAAAACTGTCTAGTATTTGTTGCTAGTCAAGGCCTTATAAATAGTAACAGCTTTCTCAGGACTATATTTCTGTATTTGAAGATGCTTTGTCATCCATTCTTATGTGATAAAAGTCCTCTTCTTTTTGTTCTATTTGGACAATAACTCAAATGAACATTTCTGCATTCATTGTATTTTTAGTGTATTTTGCCATTACATCTACTGGTGGGCTTGAGTCATTATTCAGGTTTATTTGTTTATTGTCTTAGCCTTTTGGTTTGTTTTCTGAAAATGTAGAATGAACTCAAAACTTGTTTGGGACTGGTAGTGGTGCTGCGCATTCAATTGTAGAATATAATAATTTTTTTAGGTACTTTATGATAGGGAGATCTGTTCTGTCATGGTTCTGCAGTTCAGAATAGTAAATCACAGCTCACATAGCATATTTGGGAGAAGAAAAGCAGCTCCCTAGATTATTCTTTTCAGCAGTTACAGTGGAAATCTTTAAAGAGTTTTTTTAAGTTCTGACAATGTCTCCTAGAGCTTGAGGTATTCCCTGTTGGGGGATGGGTGGGTGGGTGGAAATTTTAATTTATATCGGTAACAAAATGCTAAGTTATAGAGAGTAATCTTTAAAGAATTTTAAAATCTTTAAAAAAAATTAAACTGGTAACTGTCTTAGCTTCAGTAAAGTGTTGGTAACCGTAGACTGCAGGTTCCCTGTAAAGTTTACATCAGTAAGCAGAGACATTTAATCTGTTAAGACAGTCATCAGTTTTAACCCTGAACCATAAAGTTGACGATGACAGCTGTTCCACTAACCTCCGGTTGATAGGAGACGTCCAGGATAAAGCCCCATAAACTTATTTCCCATTTGAACTCTAAAACGTGGAGCAATGCACGCAAAAGCTATCTGTAGGACATACCTGGGGAAGCAGAGCACTCCTCGACAAACACGCTGGTGTTAGCAGTAGCAGCATGGGCTGCGGTGGTCCACTGAGAGCATGATGTCTAGTTTTCTGCGGTTGCAGGCAACCCTGCATTAAACGTTGAGTCCACTGTGGTCAGCTGAACTTGCCTGAGTTATGTGAGACATTTTAAAAGCAAAGATTATGGTTTTTTTAGACTGTTAACTGTAGAAGCAAAATAAATTCCAATAATCTTTTTTTCTCAAGGAACCAGTGACATCTGTGAACCTCACTTAAATGTCTCCGTTTGGCTAGACTCCTGTTGGTAACAATCTTAGCAGCATCCAACAAACTAGATTTATTCCACCAGCACATCTTTTGTGTCCCTTATTTCCACATTCATTATTTGTTTAAATTTTAGTGTGAAGACATCAGGAACTAAAGAGCCTGCCTATTTATGTGGCAATGGTCTGGATGTGAAGAAAGTACACAGGCCCTCAAACCGGCATGTGCTGCAAAACACTGGACAGTTGACGGAGAAAACAAGAAATAATTTTAGCATAAGCAATATCACCAAAACCCCCATTACCCGTAGTGAAGGTACCAGAATATTCAGACATTTAGCACCAGCCAAGGCAACTTTAATTCTTAAACCGCATAATCGAAAATAGAGTACCCTGCCAATTCAGTAAAAGGATTCATCCCATTGTCTCTTCTAAATTTAGGGAGACAGAACATCTGCCATGGAAATGCACAAAAGTGTCTGTTAATCTCAGTTGTGAGCCTTCATTCTTTCTGCCTCTCTCTTAACTTCAGTTCTATGTTTTCCTCAGTTCACGTTTCCCTTGATTCATCCTTCACTTTCTTTTGGAAAGTGATTTTCCTTCAACTTTTTTGTTTGTAAATGTTACCTTTACCATGTTTTAAATAGTGTTTTCCTCCTTCCCTATTTCCTCGTATTTCATGTTGTCTGTCGTCTTTACATAATGCCTGGTACTTTGGTTCGCTCTGCCCTTCTGCTTATCTCCTCACATTTCTTTATTCAGCCCTGGTTTCTTCCCTTTTCTCTCCTTCCTATCCCTTTCTATACGCTGCATCAGATTCTTTGTTTGCAGTGCTGGAATACATCGCAAATGGTGTTTTCGCCTCTCCCCTGCCCTTTTAGTTACTGAAATATGCACATAAGAATTCAAATATGCTTCTAAAAATAGTAAAAGGATAAAACAGTTTGTTTCAGTCTTTGCTTTATTAGAACTTCTGAGAGGAAAGCACCATAAAGATCAGCTGCAGAGAAAAAAATAAAAGCAAAATAGAAAACAAAGAAATATAGCTGTAACCTATTTGATTTAAAAAAAAAAAAAAAAGGCAAATCTCCTGTGTGCTCTACCTGGACAGTGTCAGTATGGCATGTGTAGTTCTAAGTGGCATTTTATATCCTGGGTCTTTTTGCTTATGTGAGGGGGATTATTGTGTATTTCACAGTTATGTTAGCTTTAATATCCACCACCAGAACTTGGTGTGAGATTGAAAGGAAATGGTTTATCTGAGGCATTTTTAGAGAAGATGAGAATCATGTAAATTCTGAAAGATGTGGTAGATGAGAATTTCTTCCTGCAGGAAAGTCGTCCAGGCAGGTACCTGTAAAGTCCTGGCATTTCCCATTGTCCAATAGACTCTTCTTCTCCAGCAGATGGATTTGCTCTATCTTTCAAGACTACTTCGGCATTTATTTCCCAAATAAAAACAAATAGATATTTGTGAAATGATTATAAACATCATCAGCCCCTGTGATGCTCCAGTATTATGTAGCTTTATCTCAGGGTATGGATTCCTGAAACTGTGTCCCAAATTCTGTTGAACTACTTATTACAGTGCAAACAGCTTCTAAAAATAAACTTTCCCATTAGCTATTATGTTTTATAAGAAATTTCTCTTCAGAAAAGTTTTATTTTCCTCTTGAAAGAATAAAGTTTATGGCTTTATTTCCTTCCCCACAGCCCCCTAAAATACTGATAAGGCAAGTACATTTACTGGCTGCTTTTAAAAAGTATTTGGGGTGAATTAAAGGCTTCATAAAAATCCTCTGAGACGGGGAGCAATTACATGTGATTAGGCAAAAGGCTGATAATCAGAAAGCTACTAGAGCTAGATAGTGTAGGCCCTGATACAGGCATTGTGTTTACACATGCCCATTTGTGGTGGATTGTATTTAGCAAGTATTTGTTTTCCTTGGTAACAAAGTGAGAAACAAGTGTCTGCCTTGTGTCATCTCTCTGAATGTCTCTCACTTTCTACCTTATGTCTTCCTCTCTTCCGTTGAAACCTATTGCATCTTCCTACTGCTTGTCTTACAGGTAAGTGTATTGAGAAACCAAGCACAGTTCCCTCAGTCTTGTCTTGATGGAATACAAGCCCATCCTCTGAAATAATGTGTATGCCTTTGAAAACATCGACTTGAAAGCCTCATTGGGAGTTTAAATTACATTTAAATGTATTCAGTGTTTAAGCTCAGGATGAGAAGATTTCTCCCAACATTAGAAAATCACAGACTTCCTCCAAATATGATTTAGTCCTTTTTTTTTTTTCTGCAAATATTTGTGTTCCATATGTCATTAATTTTCTAGCACCTTGATACTGGCATGTCTTTGTGCCAGTGCCATTCCTCCACTTCTCACTGGTACCTTTCTGGTCATGATCATTTTGCCTTTTAATTAGTGGACACTTTCCTTAGCATATAGTGATGTGAACAGTAGGATTTGATATTTCTTGTTTTTTTGGCTAACCAATCCAAGGGAGAGGACAGCACTTCATCGAATGGGGAAAGCAATCTCCTTGCAGCAACTCTACCTCTCCTGAGTGGTTTCAGGACTCGTCGTACTAAGACTGACTTCAGAATCTCTTTTTACTTTGGGATTTATTCTATGCTGCTTTTTGTTTGCTGCTTTGCTTTAATACCGGTCCCAGCTTTGCTGTGGTGGAAGGAGAATAGATTAGACAACTGATTCCTATGCCCTCTGTAAAGGTACCGTTCTTTGCAGATTTAAAAAAAACCAAAAACTAAATGATATTCATATCCACGTGCATGTTTGGCTGTACCGTCATGGCTTACATCTCTTAGAGAAGTCACATGTCCAGCTGACTTCAACATATTGCAAAATCAGTAAACACAGTGCAGTTCATATTTCTTCAATGATGTGACCACACAAGGTCAGTGTGATTGGAGGTGTACCTAGCCATGTGTCATACGAGTAATTCTGGGAGAACACCATTCTTGCTAGGTCAAACACTCTTCTTTCCCAGAGATCTATCAGTATGCAGTGAGGTCCTCGTCAACAGGTCCAGCAGAGCTGTTAGATTACCCCTCTGAGGATGATAAAATATATAGGCAACTTCAGGCCAAACTAATGAACTGAAGAGAAGCAGCTTGGAAACATTTAAGCTAGATTATGTGGCAGATAGAAATTCATGGTCATTAATAATATTAAAAAAAGAAGACTGCTCATGATGAATTCAGAAAACAAAAATTAATATTGAGCATTAATGGTAGAATAGATGTCCAAAAATTCGCTACAGACATGTAAGGTCGTTCAGTTCTTCAGTAACATTTTTTCTTAGATAATTAAAGCAGCAGACAGATCCTCCAGTGTTTTAACACAATCTTTCCTTTCCAGTAAAAAACATATAGAAACTATAGCTGTACCATCACAGGTGGAGGGAATGGCAGCAAACCACTTCTTGGCTGCATCTTCTACTTCAGTTCTACTAGATCTACTGTTTAGGGAGAAATTTGATGGATTAGTTCCCACAACATTATGAGAAAGATCGTTATAATTACTTTTGTTTTAGCACTAGAAAACCTGTGTATAGGAAGGTTACATGACTTGCCCAAGGCCACGTTGCAGGTCGATGTCAAAGGCGAGGAGGTAGACCAGAACTGGCCACTCAGCCTCCTGTTCAGATTTCATTAGGCCAAGCTCCTCCTATTTCTGTATTCCTTACCTGGAAAACGTGTGGAAATACATTGTATTACTAAACTTGCAGTACCAAAGTAACAGCTGGGAAAAGTGCTAATGGTGGGCTGGGGTGCGCTCAGAGCTGACATTGGGTCTTGCTTGTGATGGAAAGCCAGGTGAGTGTTAGCAGAAGGGATGGGGAGGGAGAAACTTCTCTTTCTCTAGTGTTTTTCTCTTGATTGTGTGGTTATGTAGTTGGCCTACTCAAGTAAGATGCAAGTCAATTGGAGAATCTTCTATATGTGTTCTTCCACTCATTTCCAAAGTTCATGTCAGCACGATGCTTCCAACACCACCTCCTCTCACCATGATCCACCAGCTCCATTCAGATACTGTTTTAAGTGAATACAGATGCCAGTCCCTATAACATGTTCTGTTTCTTATCGCAAAGGGCAACGGTTTCTTCTGTCCCCTTTTCATTTTGGGATCAGAAGCATAACTATGTAAAGTAATTGAAAACAATAATCCTTCATATATCTGATGCAGTGACCTGCATTTTGATGTGATCATTGATCTGACCAATTTCAGTGAGAGCTTGAGATACAATGGAAATATAAACTGATCTTTCCCCAGAACTGTGAAAGAAAACGGAATGTTAAACATGAATTAAGTAGACAGAGAACAGAAGAGGGGGATATCATGATGCTGCTAGATAACATCTTTGGTGTGCCTGCGACTTCAATATTGTGTGCAGGTGTGTTTTCATCATTCAAAAACCTTCAGAGATGCCCCCAGGGATGGATGGCCAGAGGCATGGAGTGGCTTCTCAGCAAGAGATGACTAAATAGCCTGGGACTCTTCAGCCTGGAAGAGACAGCTGCATTGTATTAGCAGTCTCTGGAAGTATAAACCTCTCTTCCAGCACAAGAACTGGAAAGCCCAATAAAGCTGTTAGGACTGATTCAGGAAAATGAAAAGAGGAGAGGTGCAAGCAGAGGTGATACTGAAACTTACTAACAAGTCTGGCCTGAATGGGTGGAAAAATCCCCTAAAAATCACCCTAAAGGGGTTCTTGTAAAAGTGGAATACAATTCTTGAGTCTTTTTGATGTGCACAGCTCTACCCTGTATTCTTTCCTTTTGTGTTCTCCTGGTAATGAACGAGACGTGCACATCTACTTTAAAAAGAGGTTAATTTTTTTGTCTTAATTGGAGATTTCCAGTGGCCAGCTGAATCCTTCCTCAATAATTAATGCCTGAAAGCATTTTCTCTAGTACTTACTTAAATTGAAATAACTTTGTTGCCCATTATTAGTAAAGCTGCATTTTGGTTCTGTGAGTGTGCATTACCACTGTCTGGTACTGCATTACAGGTATTGACTTGAGTTTAGCAATAGGGAAGCGTTGCAAGGAGACAGTCTGAGACCTTGTGGGTGAGCCTCCAGTTGCCACACTTCAGCTTTGCATGCCATTAGGGTCTTCCCCTGTAGTCAGTGGGGAGCTGCAACCCAGAAGCCAGAAACATCAGGCAGATCTAATTCAATTTATTTATGTGTTTATTCTGTCCGAGTCAAAACACAGAGCAGTAAGCCAATGTCTGTCTTTGTTGCCTTGAAAAGCTTTTAATGCTATTTCAGCAACTAGTGTCATACTTAAAGAAAATAAATCCTCTCAAATTTCTTATTCAGCTCAGTGCTGTGTACAGTAGCTGCATAAGTTATTTGCTAAATGTTTTATGACGAAGATTATGTAAGCTTTTACATTTTGGCACCAGAGAGTAACAGAACTGTGTGTAGTACTTTGTAACTTGATGTAGGAAGGAAGCTCTTCTAAGTCTTCTGTAATGTCGTGGCACAGCAGGAAGACGAATCTGAATTAATTTGCAAATTGATCCAGAGGAAATGTGACAATGAGCTTTATTTATTTTTTAGCTAAACTTTTCCAAGTCTCTCTCAAAGATGAGATCTTAAATCTGTACAGAGGTCTCTGAATAAAATCAGATTTTCTCAAAGGTGTCTTCAACTTCTGTCGACTTCAGTGCTAGTCACAGAAACTAGTGCGCTTTGCGAGAATAACACATAATAAATGTTGCTGTGCCTATAGTACGGAAACTGTATTTGCAGTTGTGCTAATGAGAGTCGTATGATGGCATGTCATACTTATATTCTATGTCATTACCTATAAATGATTGCAAAGTAGAAACTGGAGTGTACGGGTGTATTATATTTTTTTTATCTGAACTATATTGACTAATTTCTTGGGGTTCTTTGTAAGTGACTCTAATTTCCAAGCATGTCCAAAATCTTCTGGAAAATCCTGGGTATCTTCGTTCCTTGCTGGAAGGAGTCAGTCTGTCCTGGTGGCTCCACAGTTGTATTTATCTCCGCTCTCTCCCAGGCAAAACTGGAAGAAATTTCCCAGCTAAAATACAGGCATTGTGAACCGTTAGAAGACTGGCTTTCTTCCCCCAGGTGGGCGGCGATGTAACTGTAGTGAGAGTTTGGACTGTGAAAAATCAGTTGTTGTCTTCTCCTTTAGTTTTACTTCCTTCTAAATGTCACATCCTGTTCTTCCCAGGATGGCAGCTTAGCGGAGGTTCATATTTTAAACTCGGATGTCATTAATTTTGAATCAAAACCATAGATACAATAAACCACAGTGAGCGGCATTTCTGTGGTGTGTTGTGTGTGGGCATCGCATATGCTGCAGGTTCATGAGACTAAAATGCCGCGTGCCGTCGTTGTACACATCTTCAGGGGCTGCATTGCTTCTGATGGCATCACTGAGGAAACGACTAGATTTTTGGTTGAGTCAGCTCCTCCACTTACACCCCAGCCATCCAAATAATGAGTCTGAGAAGTCATTTTCCCCATTAATACAAATACAAAAATTGTGAATCTAATGTCAACATAGGCATTAAATCCACCTGCAAATTGGACACTGAGCATACAGGCTGAAGAGAACAGCATGGAGCTCCTCAGCTGTATAGCATACAGCATACAGGTTAAGCATAAGCTGTGGAATTGGGGAAGCAGGATAGAGATTTGTTAAATTTAAAAATTGAATTATATATTAAAAGTAACAAAAAAGATTATTGCTTTGGATCAGGGAGGCTTTTGCTAAAAAATATGCCCCCAGCATATAAGTAGGTATAAAAGGGATCAATTTAAAGGGAGAGGAAGCAAAGATAGTTTTGCAGCGTGCTCCTATACCAGTCTCCTACAACAAAAACGCAAGACCTATGCTGGTTTGGGCTGGAGGAGGGAGGTGCTGGGCTTGGCCTTTGGGGTGGTGCCAAGCTGCGCATCAGCTCTCGGAGCAGTACAGCCGTTCCCGTACTGCTCAATGAGTGTTAGCGCAGCAGCTGCAGCATGGTCCAGTGTTTGGCGAAGATCCCATGGAGCATCTCCCCTGGTTCCTCATCCCTCTTCTTTTCTCGCCTGCCCTTCCTCCAGGAGACAGGAGCTGGTGGTACTCTGCCCTCGTCCCAGCTTTGTCCCCGCTCCTAGAAATGGTGCAGTTTTGTTTCTCGGTTGATAGCAAAAGATGACTTGAACGCAACGTGCAGTGCTGTAGGAGATTAATGTAAATGTTTCTTGTGAAAATTGATGGAGATTTCGGTTTAGTAGTGAGTGAGCTGCTAATCATGTTGTCAAGAGCAGCTGCTGGACAGGTATTCAAGCCTAGTTCTCAAAATCATAAACTTCATAAAAAATCACTTGTACTGACTTTTTTCCCCAGCATCTTTCTTTTCCACTTAATCATCTACGTTTCTAAATATGCCTTTCCTTCATGTGCCACAAACTTTAGATAAAGAAGCTTTATGCCAAGTCAGCCAGGACTGTAGTCATTTGAAATAATTATTTAAGTTGTTATGGACATTGCGTACATGTAGAAGTGAGCATTGCGTTGGATCCAAAGAGGATTATTCAAATGAAAACTGAGCATAAGAAAATGAAAAGCATATCGCAACATGTAACTGTTTAGTGAGTATTTCAGTGCAGATATAGGCATGGATGCATTTAACTGTTATACTGCCTTTTTTAAAGTAAATCTCGAGCTGTTTGATAAGGAAGCTGAATTTAAAAACGAAGCCTTTCTCATGACCTCTGCTCCCTCCTACGCAAAGGCAGAAGCAGGAACAGCCTGCATCTTGAAACGGTCAGTGCGGTGGCAGAGGGCCAGTGTCATGGCGCGGTGTCAGCGTTGATGACTGTGCAGAGGGGGATTGCCTGAAAAGTCTGTCCTTTGTCACCACTCAACTAGAGAGCTCAGGGCAGCGGCTTCTTGCTCCACAGAGTAGTAGGAAAGGTCTCCGCGAGCCTGCAGAGGAAGAAGAGATTGCCATCCAAGGAGGCTTCTCTGTGTGAAGGTTATGATAATGTGCCGTCCTGAATAATTCATCTCCGAACAGAGCTATGGCAGCACTCTGCCAGCTGTGACAATAAACTGTATGTCCAGGTACTTAGTCAAGCTGCCTATTCTGCTGGGTGAGCATCTTATTAAAATCTCTTAACTTGATACCAAGGCTAAAAATATCTTTGTTGCCGTTTAACCACAGAGTTTCCTTTTTAACATTTAAAGTAGTGGTGATCACTAGCCACTTACAAATACTGTGCCACCAACAACATCTGATTGATGCATTTAGATTTGCTGTCAGTGTATCACTAAGATGCTGCAAATAAAATCTTAAGCAAAGCAGTCTAAGGACATAGCAAACCTTTTGGGGGATAGTGTCAGTGGCAGGGTTATTGAGAGCATAGCTGTGAGAGAAGCGTATGGTCACAGAAATAAAGTATGGAAAAAATGAAGAAGGTGGAGAGGAGGCTTCCTAGTCAAAGGCAGAGTTGAGGACTAGGGGATTAAAGGAGGGCTTGTGCACCAACTTATCCATCTGCTGGAAAATAACCTACCAAACTCCTTCATAGATTTGTCAGGTTTTCTTAAACCTGTGTCTGACAAAATTTTCCAGAGGGTGGGAGAGAAAGCAAGAGGAATCAGGCAAGATGTTTTATTTCTCTTTGTACCATCCCATGGCAGGTGGGGACTGGGAGTTGGGCAGGACTGGTTTTGTTTCCAGAAGAGGAAGCTAAGGTCCTGAAAACTGGTGGGTGGCTGGGCAGCAACAAAAGATTTTTCTCCTGGGACGCAGGGGCATCTCTCTGTCCAACCTTGATGCTGAGCCTTTCAGGAGATGAAAGGGATATTTTCTTTGCAAATACGTCAAAGTTGGGGCTGGTACTGAAGCACTGCGTGAGCCACGGCCACCAGCAAAACTTCAGCTGAAGTTTTTGCTTGCTAAAACTCAAGCGGGGAGGAATAGAGGGAAACTGTAGAAGCATCTTTTCCCTCCTGTAGTCCTTGTGGATGGATGTGGGGGGCTGTGGCATCCCTTGTTATAAATCACAGTATCCTTCAGAGTATTTTCACTGTTCCTCATTTCTTACAGCCCCAGCAGGACTGTTGTGCTTAGCAGAAACCACTAGTCCCATCAGACACACCTATGTCAGACCTGCTTGCTAGGAATGGCTTAAGAAAGTGCTGAAAGCAGGCCCATGGGGAGCAGGAGTTACACTGAACTGAGAAGATACTCTAGAAAGGTCACAAAGCTCAAGCCAGGCTCTAATACTATTCCACCAAAGTTAAAGCTGTTGGATTATTAGAAGAATAAGGTGTTTCCAGTAAAAGAAGACTAAAAAGAGGTCTCTTTCCTAAAAGAAAACACACGTGCAGCATCCTCGTATTTTGCTGCTTTAATAGCACTATAACTCCTTAAAAGTACTGCTATAGGTTTTTTTTCCTTTGTGCTTTGGTGGACAGTAATGTCTAGATGTACTAGATTTACAGTTACCTTGGCCATACCTAGTAATTTGAACACACCAAGTGATAGCTGTGTGTGATAAAATACAAGCTGTATCTGGCTGTTTGTTGTCTTCTTTGGAGCTACTAGTTGTCAGGATGCAACATCCTCTGTGCCACCCAGCAAGACTGGGTGGTGAAGCAAAATAAAGAGTGTTTTCCCCTCGACCCTGGAAGTTTTTCAAACCAGGATCTCAATTTGTTTACCCAAGTTTGCCCACACATCCTTACGTGCATACAAGAGCTGGATACAAGCATCCCAGCTGAGCTCTGAAATCATGTGGTGACTTGATAGGGAGATAAGTATCCACAAGCTTTTAGAAGTACTGAATTCAGAATAGCAAAACTTTCCAAAACAAATATTATTTTAAATGCATCTCACATTGTAGCATCTGCTTTTCCCTGCAGTTCTGAATATGGTTTGTCCCTGTCCCCCAGCAGCTGTGACCTACAGGGACAGGTACATGGGTCTTCATGTGAAGTTACAGGTAACCTATCTGCTTCAGTTACCAGACTGACCTGAATCCTTTACTGACCCATGGTG
The DNA here is from genome assembly GCF_000687285.1 of Phaethon lepturus. NCBI lineage: Eukaryota > Metazoa > Chordata > Aves > Phaethontiformes > Phaethontidae > Phaethon > Phaethon lepturus. The sequence continues at coordinate 30,075 of NW_010521368.1, read as the reverse complement.
TCTCTTCCCCATCTGCTTGCTCAAAATTGCAGTTGCAGGTCCAGTCCTTGCCGGAGCCTCTGACAACTGCCACAAGCTGGTGGTGACTGATCTAGGTGCTACCTAGCTCCTGCAGTGCCTTTCTGCAAATAAAGGTGCATATTGCAACCCCTTCCTTTACTTGCTGGCCAGTGACTAGATGTCCAGGATTAAACTTTGATCGTCCTAGTTGGTTCTTGGCCATCGGAGCAGCTGGGTTTATTTTTGCTCCCCTGGCCTCTGCGATGGTAGGCTGGGCTCAGTCCTGGACTCCTGAATGGCGTGGTGCCCATGCTCCCAGCCTGCCAGCTGAAGGCTTGGCTCTCCTCTCTCTTGCTGGCTCTAATGGGATCTCTGGGTCCTCTCCTTCCCACAACATGACTGAGGCAGCGAGGTGACATTAAAGTACTGGAACAGCAGATAAAAGGCCCTTACTATATTTATTGAGTGTTACAGATAAGTAATCCACTCTGCTGTCAATGTCTAGAGAAACAGCAAATAAAATATACATGCCCCTTGCTTTGATGTGATGAAATCTCCAGAGGACATTTACTTCAGTGGCATTCGCAGTGCAGCTGTAGCGTGCGTTTTTCAGTGGAAAATATAAGATTTTCGTGTCTTTATGCATTGCTTTAAAAATATTGCTATGGCTGATTCTTGTATGCTGGACAATTCCATGGTCTGAAAGCTGATTTTTTTTTCCAAAATGTTATTAAAATCATCTTAACCGTTTTTGTTGGAAGGGAAAAAATTAATAGTTATTTTGTGGTTTCATACACAACATTAAAACAACAGTCTGGTTTTCATTTAAACCAATAAAAGTATGGAAATTCAAAATGAAGGCTCTCTTCATGTCCTTAGATCAACTTGTTGGCCTTGCTAAAACGCATAATGGATGGAGCAGGAGAAAAACCTCAGTCTTACAACTTGTAGCGCTGTTTTCGCACACAGTTCAGCTCTTTTGTTGCTGGATTTCAAACTTGACATCACTTTATTGCCTGTCTTCTCAAGCTATAAAAACTTCCTCTGTTTTGTAAATTTGCAGCAGTTTAGAATCCTGTGAACCACAGACATTATTTTTAAAAAAACCTAAGCAGTAATTATTAATCAAATTGGTTAGCAAACATACATCAGTAATTGAGTTAATACACTTCTGAATTTTGAGATATAAGCCTGACTGTTTGGGACATTAGTAATTTATGGCTTATGGTATGGTCAGAAAGAGACCAGAGGCTCCGGCACAGCTGCAGCACGGGAAACCCCGGCCAGCCCAAAGGAAACAGCCCGTCCCCCTGCAAGCGGGGCGTCCCTGGGATGGGACCCTGAGCG
>NW_010521368.1:0-28667 GCF_000687285.1 Phaethon lepturus | reverse complement strand
CTGCCTCAAGCCTGAGCCGGGCTGTGAGTGGAACGCGCTCGCGTGTGGGGTGGCTACCATCGCAGCACTGCCCCGCTGTTTCCACCCTGCAAGTTCCCTTCCAGCTCTGCTTGACCCAAGGACAGGGCAGGACAGAGTCTGGAGAAACTCCTTGGTATTTCTGGGGTTCACTCCTTGCCTGGGGTGAGCAGCCTGCCGCTGTCCCTGAAATGCCTGCGGGCACTGGGCAGTATAACCGGGTGTCCTTAGCCTGTGCGTTACTCCATCTCCCCAAGGCTTTGAAAAGCGACTTCTTCCTGAAGCCGTGCCTTCCCTCGCCGCTGTGAACGAGCTGCTCCAGCTGTTTACAGCCCTTTGATCTGTAAGTCACAGCTCTGTCACTTCTGGCTGGTGCCCACACGCTCGAAGCTGCCTGCCCTCCCTCTTCTCCCCTCTCCTGGGAGGGAGGTTGCTCAGCAGGGCTCGTCCTTCATCCACTTTTCCCAGCATCCCCCGGCCGAGCTCCATGTGTACGTGTATACTTAAAGCTGATAAAATTGTATCTTATCTTTGATTACTGCACTGCAGTTCACCATCCATCCCCGATGACCCCTAACACCTTCTGAAACTTTATAGCTTGTGAAGACAGGTCCATAAAGCGATGTTAAGTCTTAAACGAGGTAATTCAGAGCCAACTGGCCAGCTCGGCTTTGGCAGCACTTAACATTGTGAAGGTTGTACCTGCTGAAGCGCTCCATGTAATAAACCATTTGCCCGAGCAATTTAAACCCACCAGTCCCTTCCCCTGCAGCAGCCCATGTGCTCTGCGGAGCAGAGGCAGGGTACGGGCTTGGGCAGCTCGGCACCTGCAGCCCCCAAGCTGGGCAGTTCATCTCAGATGCGGTCCCTCAGCGCAGATGTTTCTGCCTGCTGAGCTTTGCCGAGGCAATTTGCTTCACAGGCTGGAGGATGTCTTGTTTATTTTTTTTCCCCAAGGGGAAATGAGTTGCCAAAGTAACCTGGACAAAGAGTGGTGTTTTAGATGGGATATTACAGCTTCATATTTATTTGCTTGTTTGTAGGACTTCTATATTCTTTCGAAGCACAGCAAGAATGTGTAATACATTGTGATTATTTATCATAGCTGTAAGAAGGGGCCTGGTGGTGATGGACATCTCAAAACCCATCTGTGCAAAGCCCATACCTGAAAGAGGAGAGCAGGGTTTCTGGACAAGATCTGTCCCCTCTGCCATGAGGGAGGCATGTGTTTAGCAGCAGCTCTGTTCCCTGTCCGGGCTCTTGTGGTCTGCCAGGAGGAGCTGGGACAAGCACTGCTGAAATAGCTAATGCTGCTGTTCTGCCTTGGCAGTAAAGGGCCCCCGAGACGGTTCCCAGGTGCTGGCACTGTGTGCCTGCGCTGTTAAACTCACGGCTTGAGCGGGAAGTTAGCACAGGCCAGGGAACATTTCCAGCGGGGCGGGATGCGCGAGGTCCTCTCGCACTGGCATCCTTTCCTCCGGGGCAGTCCTCCAGCCCACCCCGCGTCCAGGCTTAATCCTCTCCCTTTCCCTGCTCGTCACAGACTTTGCCAAGTGGCAGTGCCACGCCGCGAAATCTCCCGGTCCTGGGGGCTGCGGAGGCTGGAGAGAAGCTGTGGAAGAGGGGAAGGATGGAGGAGGACGGAGAAGACAGCCTGCAGGAGACTCATGGAGCTGGGGGAGGCCTGCCGGTCCCCGGGTCAGCGCAAAACCTTTGAACGGCACGAAAAGCCGGGATGAGAGCCAGCACCCTGCCGCAGCCCAGGGCGGCCGCCCTTCCAGGCTGCTCTGGAGGTTTGGCATGGAGCCCTGCACACCCAGGAGCCCTGGGCCCCAGGGGGAAGGCAGAGCAGCCTTGGCAGGGTCCTTTGCACACTGTGGCTTTTGGAGCGGTATGTCCGAGTGGCACATACAGAATATGGGGTCTGCACCACATCTGGAGTCCTGGGGCGAGATGGGAGCCACCAGTTCCTCAGCTGGGACATGCTCAGGGAGAAGCAAGAAGGAATGACCTTGAAGAGCAGCTCTTGAAACCACTGCTCTCAGGTTTTCTCTGGAGCACGTTGTACAGGGTTGTTCTTCCGTAGAGAGCATGTGTGTGTGCTGCAGAAGCCCGTTCAAGGCAGTAGCATACTGACAACATTATCCATGCTAAACCGTTAATGGGTCTTGGTCACAGACCAGCGGTGCAGCAAACGGCAGCCCTGCTGTGCCATAACTTATACGAAGGCAGCTTTGCCAATGGAAGGTGACAGCAGAGGTCAAGGGGTCTTTGACCCAATACTTAGAGGAGTTCCTGAGATCCGTGGAGAGGAGTGGATCCTCCTTGGAAAGATCTAGGTGCAGGGGCGAGGTGAGAGGCAGCTGGGCCCCCTCAACACCTTCTCATAGGAGACATTGGACTGGAGGGAGAAAGGGAACTTCTTCAAATCCCATCGTGCTCAGCTAGTCCTACCCTCCTAGGCAGGCCTGTCCTCTGACTTCCTCTGTCAGGCAGCTCCACCACCACCCCTCCGAGCGCCAGACGTCGTTATTTCTCCTCCTTTCCTCTCCCCAGCTTTCATGGGTTGATCAGTGTTTCTTTCTGTGCCCCACATTTCTCAGTTCCCCGGCATATTTATGTTATAATTTGTGATTTTTTTTCCTGGGGGCATTTCAAGGTTGTTTCTGATGGGATTTGAGCTGGAATCTGACTGGTGATCCTCTGGTGTGCTGTTGATTAGGAAAGGCGTGTGCGGAGGTCATGATGGGGTGGGGGAGACCAGCCAGGAACCTCAGTTAGGAGAGCACTCTGTACATGAGGTCACTGTTTCAGGGGAGGAGGCACAAAGCAGCCTCTGAAATCAGTCTTCTCCATGACGTGCAGAGGAATAGAGTGGAGAGACATCACAGAAAAAATAGGCAACTAGAGAAACAACAGGATGGGGCAGATACCTATGAGTAGCCTGGTGGGTTTTCAGGAGAGACTGTGACTGCAGACCATGCATCCTCCTGTAGAATGCACCTGTCTGTGAAGAGTGGACTTGATATCCTTGGTGAACCTTCTCTGGTGGTTCGCCAAGGCCTCTGAGACGTAGTAGTCTTCATGGCTTACTTATGGTGCCTCTCAGAGGTCACTGAATAGGGACATGAATTGTGTCCCTGCCCAAAAATGTGGAACATGGAATGTTGCCAGAATGGACCAGTCATGACAAGGGGTTTGGACTGTAGACTTGCGCAGCTGAAATGGTCACCCACAGGTTGGTAAGACCTGGGGTGACACCAGCCCTCCTCTCCACCAGGATTGATAGAGGAATGACGCTCTCCCCTGCTCCTCATCCTCTGCATGGAAATAAACTCTGAATACAGGCAGCCTTGATGCTCTTTGTGAAGGGAGTATGCCAGTAGTGATGGTGGGAATGGACCTTGATGCAGACCAGTGGTATGTAAGCCTTACAGGTTTAGCGGCAGTTGTTGCAAGGAGTTCTCAACATGACCAAATGTGCTCTCAAATGTGCATCCTGCTAGAAAACGCTCTGCCCGTGCTGCTGGACCCCTGCCCCTGGCCGGCACTGCGTGAGCCAGGAGTGCCTGCATCATGGCACCATGCACGGAGGTTTGATTTATAGCCCTGGTTCCTAGAGTCTCGCCTTGGCACAGCAGGACGTATCGGTTCCCAGGAAGAGAGCATGTGCTGGTGGGGTGAGCGTGTGATGAAGCCATCCTGGTTGCAAGTTCTGAGGAGCAGCATTAGTCATGACAGTGAGGTCAGTCATGCCAGGGTTCTTCTTTGAAGCATGTTAATTGCAGTTGCATGGAGGTGGCTGTGGTGTGGGTAAGGTATGCAGAATTGCCCAGTCCCACCATCTCCAGATGGAGGCACCAGGGTGGGGGTCTTCATCCTAACACCGCTCCCAGCAGGTCCAACACTGCAGCTGCAGCCTGTTGTTTGGGGCCGTGTTTGTGTGTCAGGGCAGTCCCCAGGAATGGAGACCCCCTTTAGTGGACCACATTAGTGACCCTGCACAGGACTTCATCCACTTTGTTGTTGTCTCCCTTGTACTGAGGGGGCACAACAAACTGCACAGCATGTCCAGATGTGGCCTTACTCAAAGGGAGTAATATCTTCCCTTGACCTGCTGGATGCTCTCACACTGGGCTGGTTGGCCTTCATTGCTGTGACTCCTGGCCAGCTTGGTGTGCACGAGTGTGCAGATGCCTCTCTCTTACATGGAGAGCTGCCCCGCTCCAACCCATCCCAGTCTGCCCCACACATGGGGCTGGTCTGCCCTGAGGCAGGACTTCTGCTGAAGTCTTTCTGAAGATACCACTCAACACCTGGTCTGCTGCCTGTGGGAAGTGCCATTAGGATGGGAGGAAATGGCCTCAAGTTGCACCAAGGGAGGTTTAGACTGGATATTAGGAAAAATTTCTTTTCTGAAAGACTGATCAAACACTGGAACAGGCTGCCCAGGGAGGTGGTGGAGTCACCATCACTGGAGGTGTTAAAAAAAACCGCATAGACGTGGCACTTCGGAACATGGTTTAGTGGGTGTGGGGGTGTTGGGTTGACGGTTGGACTTGGTTTTAGAGGTCTTTTCCAACCTTAATGATTTCTGTGCTTCTATGGTGGATACCACCAGCTGCTCCTTTCTTCATACAAGATGTTCATCATGTTGTCTGAATTTTGCATAAAATGAAGCACCCCGATTGCTGTTCTTTTGCCTCTCAATATCAAATCTCCAAACAAGCCCAGCAGAGCATGCAGTTTCACATACAGGCGGGAGACTGCTGTGATTTGTCTTTGCACACCCTGCTCCAGCTCGCAGAAGTGTCAACTGTCTACTCGGTAGAAGGAAGAGAGACGTGGTACCTAACTCCACAATTAATCAAACTGTTGTATTTCTCTTTGGCATGAAATAAATTGTATTTGAATGCACAGTGGGGCTAATGCTACTTTGTGCAGCTTTTTCTGAAGATTATGAAATCGAGGCAAAAAGCAGATCTTCCTGTAATTAGAAGATAGAAGAGTTAATCATAGGGAGGAATGAAGTTGTATTTGCTCTGAAATTTTCTAAACTGCTTTAAAATACCATCAGCTGACAGAGCTGAACTTCACTATGAACCCTTTGTGTGCTGACGTGCAGAGTTTTCTTCATCCATTTGAATTGCAACACAGAAGTTGCAGGACTATTTTCCCCAGAGATTCAAGAGTCCCTGAGTTCATTTTGTTGATATGTGAAGTCATTTGGGTTTTTGCAGAGTCATACAATCATTTACTTGATGTGCTAGAGGCAGCTCAAACCTCTTATTCCCATTTATTCACCCTTTGAGAAAAGATTTGGAAAAAAGTCACCAGTCATCAGAGTTTCACGTCAGAGGCAACTAGCAGAGAACTGGGAGATAAACCACCAGCAGAAGGGGGAGTGTTGCATGTGAAGGACATACTCTACATAATGCACCATTAAAACTTCATGAAGAGGTGTCCCAGAAAAAATATTACAAAGCACTAGGCTTAATATTAAATTCTTAGTTTTAGCAGTCTGGTCATTTTCAGGAAGGAATAATCAGCTTAACCACAGCATTCACACATTTAATGTTCTGAGAGAAGAGGGATTGCCTGATTTTTCTTCTTCTTTCTTTTTTTTTTTTTTTTTCCACAGTAATTAATGGAAGTCAAAAGCAGCAACTGGAATCTGCGAGCTACTCCTCCCGCTACGCTCTGGGACTTTTTTATGAAGCCAGTACACGGATTGATGTCCCCTGGGCTGCACGGTACATCACTGATAATCCCTGCATACGCTTCATCTCCATCGATAATAAGAAACGCAATATAGGTCAGTGCTCCCATTATTTCCCTTAAACGCATTGACAATGGAGGGTGTAGATCATGAAAAATGCTGTTTAATTGAGTGTTGCTATTCTGAACAGAGTGAGTATTTAACTCCAAGCCGCAGCGGATAGCATTTAATGTCACATTTGGCCTGTAATAAAATACACAATGAAAGGGGGAAGGTCCTCAGAAAATCACCACCCAGCACATGGTTTACGTTACTGCATTTATGAAACCAGTGTCAGGGGATTTGAGACTTCAAAATGTTGCTATTCCAAGAAAGAGCTGGAGTTTCTTTGTTTAAACATTGATTCATACACATGCCAATTTATCTCCCATCATCCATTACTTTACAACTCCCGTTCTTTCCACTAAGCACGCTTGGAACTAGTAAAGAGTTATATAATTGAGGCTGTTCAGTCTAATTCAGAGTTAGCCAGTGTGCTTTTATAATCACGGAAAATCCTTGAAATGACTGCACATAGTACGGCTGCTCGGTAAAGCTTGGAGAACATCCCACAAGGCAGATACTTCTCATCTGTTTCTGGAGGATGGCAGTTGAGTAAGTATATGTTTTATTTATTAAATGTATTTCATATACCAAGAGTGTGTTGGCATAGAATAGCTCAAAAAAACCCGCTAGCATTTGAGTTTAATCAAGGTCATTAGGAGCTGAAAACGCTTCCCGATTCTGTTGTGACAATGACCAGGTTTAACCACATCCGTGAAGCGGGGGTAAAAACCTACCCACCTTTGTGGTGACCTACGAAGTGCTGTGACTCATTGTCACAGAATAAGGAAGGATTTTCAAAATCAGCTGCTGCCTGATATGTAATTATTAAGTATTAGCAAATACACTGCGCTAAAGCATGTTCCGATTTAGACCTGGGAGACTTCTGTTTCTAGTCTTCCTTATTCAGTTGGGATTCATTGTTTCCTGCCTGCAGTCTGCGGACATCAGTGATGTTAGTACCTGCTGGACAGGGCATTGAAAACCTTGCCCATCACCCTTAGATCTACATGCTGTCACCATGCTAGAAAACAGCCATAAGGTTGGGCTTGCCTTCCCTCTCTTACACTGTAAACATTTGATTTAATGTAGTAAGATACCATGAGGGAGTGTCACAGTATAATAGTGGTGCTGGTGGTCAGGACTTCTGAAGATCTCTACTCCAGCTCCCACTCACTGCTGTGCTAACACAAGGTCGGGGCAGCTGTGCCTTGTCTAGCTGAGGTTTTAAAGAAAAATCAGTATGGAGGTCCCCCAAATCGCTGGTGAGCTGTCCCAAGACTGCACCTCTGTTGGGGGAGAAGTGTTTCTTCATCTGCAATCTGAATATCCCAAGGCTCGGCCTGTGAATTTTGCCTCCTATTCCATTGGCCACCTCTACCAATTAGTCATGTTCATTCAGGTAGGAAGGGCCCACTGGAGGTCTCCTGGTCCTACACCCATGCAGGGTTTGAAGTTAGATCCAGTTGCAAAGTTAGATCATCTTGCTCAAGGCCCTGATGTGATGTGATTTGCCACCTTTGCACTGCTGGCTTATATTCAGTGGTGGAGCCACCATAACTAGCAGGATCTTTTCAGAAAGGCCTGTTGCTCAGACAAACTGATGCATGGGGTTGTTCTGTGTCAGACACAGGACCTTGCACTCCTCCTTGTTGTGGTGATAGTGCAGTTCAAGTCAGCTCTTCCAAATCTGCCCTTCTTTACACCAAAGCCAGCTGGGTAGCAATGGCTCTTGAAGTGCCTCCAGAAAGAGCAGTTTATGCTGGGAGCGAAGGAGTTGGAGAGATGAATCAACTCACCACCGTGGAAGCCCAATTTTGTTATTTCTCCTAAGAATTTAGCCTGTTGGTCTGAAAAGAGAGAAAATAAAACAAAAGAATGTCTGAACTGGCCAAAACAAAGATGCATCCACCCTGATATGCTTCTTCCAGCAGGGACCAATAGTGAATATGTAAAAAAAGAGTGTAAGGAAAGCCAAATACAGAGTGATTTTTTTTTTCTCTGGCAGTGTCTTCTTGTTGCTGACAATGTGCAGCTGGAAATTTTCTTGCATCTAAGATTGTGTTGCCATTGTTGGATTTAACAGTAAGCACTTGGTAGTTAATAGCATCTACTGGAATTGTCCATCCCAGCTGCCTGATTCTACCTGTGCAGAAGAGACAGCCCAAGGGAGAAATTCACCCATCCTTTCTTCACCTGCTTGCATATGTGGTCTCAAAGCACCAGCACTGAGAACAATGAATATGGAATTATAATGGAATTATCAAATAGCTAAGTACAGTGTCTTTGCTGTCTCCAAATGCAACTTAACCAAATAGAAAGCATATTATTCGGGGCATATTTTTAACAAATACATAGAAACTACCAGAACATCAGTGTTGACACATACCTTTCTCACTGAAATTTCCTGCATATTGTGGGAAAGATATGTTCATATGAGCAATTTTTTCCAAGAAGAACATTGTATACCTTCATAGGGCTGGACCAAGCTGGGGGCCAGCAACTGAAGATGATTTCTTTCCAATAGGGCACTCCTTGTGACACATAAACAGTCAACCAGCTGCCTTGACTGCGCTGTCTTTCCTGGTGAACTTGTACTTTGCAGATTTGCACTTTGTTCCAGGAAAAGTAGTACGAGGGAGAGAGCAGTACGTGTTAGCTGGAGCAGTATTTCTGGCTGCGAGCGCTCGAGCTGAGCACTGGGTTGGAAAGCATGCCTGTATCATGTTCAGTAACGCTGACATACAGAAGTTTAAAAATCAAAAGTGGTCACCAGGTGATTCAGTCTTCTTCAAACACATGCACAGCTCTGCTGATAATAGACACACACATGCACATACATACTTTAAGACAACATGGGCATCTGGGGCTGAATGTGAAATTTATTTACACATATAGAGTACTGCAGCCAAAACACTTGAATACAGAGTTCCTTTATGTTTGGTTTAGCACATATGCAAGTATTTTGCATTTGTATTTTTCTTTCTGTGCTTCTGACTGATGTCCGAAACATTTAAATGGGAGGCACAGCAGCACCTCGCTGTCCCTTGTTCGCTTTTTTTTTGGGGTGCCATTGCTGATGTTTTAACACCATGCTTCACTCACTCATCGTTCTTCCATTCTTCAAATTTGATTGATTGTGATTCATCTGAAGAAGACGATGGTGACAATGAAAAAGTAAGCATTCAGAGAGAGAAAGCAGAAATGCTCAGGCTAAGATTTATGTTGCGTCTCCTGGTTGAAGCAGCTGAGATCTTTGAGGACAGTCATCCTTCTCAAAAAGCCATCACCTTCTCCAGTTGATGCCTGAATGGTCCCACTTCTGCTGTTCCTCCTCTATGCCATATACACATACTGCTCTATGCATATACACACAATGTGCCCTGTATATTCAGTTGTGTGTTATTTTTCAAGTGTCTGCATGCACCCCTCCATCCCTTGCATCAATCTTAAGAGGGAAAATTGCTTTGATGCCCATCAGATGTGGCTGGAGTCCTTATCAGGAGTACATGCTCAACAGATAGAGGAGCATGGCTGCAGTTCTCTAGGTCTAAGTAAAAGTGACTAATGGATCAGACACAAACAGAAATTTTATTCTTCTGGTGTTTCTACACCTGCTTTGATGTATCCACAATTAATGGAGGTTTATCTAACCCTCATTACCACCTCAAATAGTAATGTTTTAGTAAACAGCACTGAACTATAGCGATACAAAGGAAATGAAATAACTCTAGCTTTCTGCTAAGGGTCTCTTTGTTAAACATGTCATTATACAAAAGAAAGCTGCATCTATGTAACATCTACCTAAAAGCAAGTAGTCTAGCCCTCACTATGAAAGTCCAAACTTCCGCTTTTGTTTGTATGAGACGTGGTAATCCCTACTTTGACTCATTTAGTAAAGCAAAGATGTGAAAATCTCTTTCCTACGCAACTTTGGCTTTTTACCAGTGAAATACCTGAAGCAGCCTTATTGCTATAATTATACAATCGGATGGGTCTGTTAGCAGAGCCAGTGAGTTGCAGTCTGTAATTCGCCAGAAATCTCAGCCTTTGCTTGCTCTGAGAGCCACGTGCTTCCCTAAGGACCACTCGCACCTCGCTGTATTGTGATGAGCTGCAGCGCTCTGAATCGCTGCTTGTTGCACAGCACCTGCAAACTCATAAAGCCTCTTCTTGCTAGGACCTATGGCAGCATCCTCTCTCTTTTTGTTTTCTCATTAATTCCTTTATGCAGACTGCTCAAGGGTTGCTGGTTCTTCAAACGTGTAGTGTAATGATATTCTTTAAAACATAAATTTGGATTCGACGTAACTCTCATCAGCATGTCCCCTGGACTTCTGTAATGGAGAACAATCCAGGTGACCATGCCATCTTTGTGGCTGTCCAGGTGAGTGAGACAGAACAGCATGACTTCTCAGAGTTTTGTCTTTGTGTACATTGCTAGAAAGAAATACAGTCTTCTGCGATGGACTAACCCTTGCTGCGATGGGGAGGAGGTAGCGAGCCTGACTCATGGCCATCTGAGCCTGCTGAGGAAGGCACTAGTCCCTGGCACTAGTCCCTGCCAGTACACTTGCACCTAGTCCCTGGCAGCTCTTCTCTGTGGCACAACGTGCTACCATTAGTTGGCTTCATCATGACACAGCCTAGTTCCTTACCGATAACTACGGATGACATCTGTTTTCTTCCCAATTGATGCGGAAGAATCAATAATAAAGCTGTTTCTCTGATACTGACATTACCAATGTAATCTGGAGCGTGGTGAGCGTCCAAGAAGGAAGACTTTTTGCATCAGCATAGGATCTCATCTGCTGTTCATAAAATCGTGTCTCCGTCCGCAGAGGTAATGCGCTCAAACGTTACATAAGGAAGAGCCTACAAGAAATGTATGTTGAATTCCCTCTGTGGTATGTATGAATATTAAATATTTGTGTGATTGGCTGCCTTAAACACCCCATGAATATTTATAACTGGTCGGGGGGACAGTGGGAATTCTTTAGTATAAATTATTTCAAGCCTCATTTCTGTAATACCGCAGTCTTTGCATCTCTTTGCATTCTGGAGGACTAGAGATAGATGACACATAAAAATGGAAGCGATTCCCTTCTTATGCTTCAGGATTGCAAGGTTATATAATTTAAAGGGAAGATTCGTCTTACAGATTTTCAGGATCAGTGTAATTCTTGAGTATCCTCTTTTAATTTTAAAATACAGATTCCTTTATCTTTTCAATACCAAAATAAGAATTTTTAGGAAGATGGAAGAGTTAAGGAGTTATTTAGGTTTTCGCCTCATTACATGGGCAATGGCTTCATAATCCCCCGCCTGCCCTGACTGCCTTTTAGAAAACTAATCAGAAACTGTCTGTAAGGCTAATGAAATGCTGAATTTCTGAATATAAAAAAGTTAGTGCCGTTCTTTACATGGACTTTTCCAAAATGTGCCTTTTGAGATAGAGCAGATTTTATTCCAGGGAGAATACAGGACCTTACGAACGATGAGAACTTCTGAGGATAACTCAGGAAGGTTGCTAACCCTTTTGCTAAACAGCAGCGTGGCATTTTGACAGTGAACCTCCATCTCTCTTGCCTGTTTGCTTGATGTGGTAAAGTTACTTTTCTTTTTTTCTTTTTAGGGAGAGTTTTATGAGGCCTGCATGTTGACTTCTCTTTCAGCAGCCTGCTGACCCTTCCCAGGGAGCAGGGATATGGTTCCAGCCTGTCTGGAGGTATCCATCTTCTCTGCTGCCCTCTGCGCTGACCCAGCAGCATTTCCTTGACAGCCTAGCTTCAAGGGTTTGTTTGGCATGGCAGTGATGAAGCCTTCCCCTCATGCTACCCAGGGCCAGAATGCATTTTGGATAGCAAAACACATCTCCCCAATAAGATTAAAAAATCCTGAGGGGCAACCACATCTCCTTTTTTATCAGTATACCTGTTCTGACACCAGGTTTTGGGCAGGAACATGAGAAAAATACTTGACACACTTCCTCTAGGAAGGAAGAAAACGTTCCTGTGGAAGATGTGTGCCTGTCACATCTGTGTACAGGTCTCTTCTGGAGAACAGGTTGTAACCCTAGTATTGATCCCCTAGGAAGGAGGGGCACGGTGCCCATGGCCACGGGAGGGGTTCACAGCCATTCAGCTGAGCACTCAAACAGTAGGAGGACGATCTGCCTTTGAAGTTAGCCCCTGCTTTGAGCAGGAGGCTGGTCTAGAGATCTCCAGAGGTCCCTCCCTACCTAAGTTCTGTGACTCTGAGGCAGATAACGTTCTGGTGAGTATTTACTGAACACACTGAACTGGGAAGTGAGTCCAGCTAAGTCCCCTTGGCAAAAATAGGAAATTCTAGCTTTGTCCACGTTCACTGTCCAGCAAGTTTTAACGTCAGAGCAGCTGAACCAGTAAAAATTTTCAGTCCTCCTTATGGACCTTTTGTGGATGTATCTATGGAGCCTGCAAACTGATCTGCAGGTCTTTGCTGCTTACTTTTATGCCTTTATCAAAGTAGATCTCATTCTCCTGAGGGTCATAGAATCATAGAATGGTTTGGGTTGGAAGGGAACTTTAAAGGTCATCTAGTCCAATCTTCCTGCAATGAGCAGGGACATCTTCAACTGCCCATAAATCGGTGGATTTATGGGCTTTGAGTAGCCTGTGAGCCACAGGGCACTTCCAGGGTGTGCAGATTGCAGCCCGTGCTGCTTCATACTTCTCCACAAATGTGCTTTAGTCTTAGACGAGCACAACCACTTCTAAGGTCCAGGCTGATCAGCCTCTGAACACCCCATCCTTGGTGCCTCAGTGGATACTGTGTCCCTTGCAGTACGCGTTTTCTTGCTTCAAAGTCTGTCAGCTGAGCAACTGCAAGACATGCTCCATGGTGGCCCTCAGACATGATTTTCTCTCCTATAATATTATTGTTTGGACAAATTCAGTTGCATCTGCTTTCTCAGGGGTAGTAGGAGAAGCTGTAGCCAAGTCTCCACTGCTAGATGCATGGACAGTGTCAAAGGGCAGATGGGTCCTTAGGGTACCTTCTGCCATTCCCAAGAGCACTGTGCTCTGTCCCTTTCCTGGCACCTTGAAATCATGTTACCCGCCAGTTCCTCACCGTCCACAGTTACTTATCAACCTGTCACACTCCCAGAATAGATACCATCCTGACCATTTGCCAAATAAATCCTATGACTTTCACGCTCTGATGGTGTACTCCCTGCCCAGGAAACTTCAGGCCTCCATGGATCCCAAGGATCACAGCTAATATCTAAAATGTCTTTTGAATTTAGGGACTCTGAACCCTGACCTTGGCGTAGATTCACCAGAGGAAAGTAGCTTTTGCATTTTGCAAGGGAAAATATTTTGGTGGACAGATAATCCACTGCAGGCTTTTTCTGAGCAGTTCTGTTTTGTTTTATTGAGATGTTTATGCTTTAGTGATCTCTCTGTCCCCTTCCTTCCTGGAGTCTGACGGTAAGGAGGACATGGCCACCACAGGAGCTGCCTTTACACCCTTAATATTATCTGAGAACCTCTGAGGGCAGAAGGAGGTCCCTGTGGGAGGGCTTGGCACAACAGGATGTTCATATTGTCACTCTCCTGCAGTAAAGAGTGCCTGGAGGTGTGTATCCCAATGTAATAGGGACAGCTACGCTTCTAGCCCGAGCAGCTTTGCTGAGCAGCTTCACCCAGGACACCATGCTCTTCCATCTTACTGTTCCTCACTAAATGTGTTATTTAAAGCTAGGAGCCACCTTACTGGCACCAGATGCTCTTGAGCTGCAAGCCACTGTGCTGAGGAATTGGCCCTGGGCTCTCTTCTCTGTACTCTTCTCCAGGGCGTCTTTTATTAGCCCCATCCTTTTTCTGGAAGATAATACTCCTAATAGGCTTAATCCTGCATAAATTCTCACTGTCAGCAGTCTGTCCTTTTCTTTCTTTACACAGCCTGTGTGATTCCTCCAGCTGGGAATTAATGACAAGTGTTGAGACAGTCCTGAAACATTAAGAAGCTGGTAGCCGCCTTCTCTTGCTCACAATCCAAACACCTTTCTCCTTATTCCCAGGTTGTAGGTCAAGATCCAGTTTCCCCAGAGAGTTCAACATGGGGAGACTTTGCTAGTGCTTAATTCACCATTATAACTGGTTGAAGCGCAGTGTATGGTGAGCTCTAATTGCTTTCATGCTTTCTGTCCTTGACACCCCTTCCAGATAGCTGATGTGTCCTTTGCCTGTGACAGCTTGTACTGCACGCTACTCGTGTTGGAGGTCTTCCTCATCTGTTTTCATGGGCTTGTACAACCCTACCAGGCTCCAGCTTGGAGGCAGCGGGGCGGGGGTCTCTGGCCTGACCCTGCTTCCAGCAGAGCAAATGTCACAGCTACAGCAGGTGTCCAGGTGAGTCAGGGCAGTCCCTGGGGATGGAGACCCCCTAGCACTCAGGGCCCCATCCTAGGGATGCCCCGCTCACATGGGAAGGGGCTATACCCTCATGTCCAACTGGAATTTTCTCTTGTTGCAGTTGTGCCCATTGGCTCTTGTCCTGTGGCTTTGAATTTCTAAGAAAAGTCTGGCTCTGTCACCTCTGTCACCTTCCCTTTAGGATGTGGAAAATGCAGTTAGTTCCTCACTTCTCAATTCGTCTCTTGCTTAATTCCACATTTATTTAATCTCCTGTCTTTTCAATTCATCCATTTTCCTTTTCCATGTATGTGGTTTCAGACTCGCTGAGGGGAAGACTGACAGTGCAGCCGGATTTTGGTCTGAAATGCTTCAGCATCTCCTGTAAGGTCTTTGTGGACTAGACTCATCTGTGGGGGACTGATAGAACTTCGTACTTTGAGACAAAAAAAATTTTTTTTTGCATTCAGCCTTGCAGGCTGCTCAGAATGACTGCATGTAGGTAGTGGTGGTGGCCAGGACGTGGCTGTGTAAAATCCAGGCCCCACATCAGAGCCTGGCTGTGCCCATCCTCCGATCCCCATGAGCACGCCACTCCACAGTCTGCAGGGTCCACACAGCCCCAGCTGCTGCTGCCGGACCAGGCCGGGATGTAGTGGCTCCTGTGGCACCTTTCCTGTCAGGGACGGGATGCTGGGCTGGATGGGACAATACGCCAAAGATTGTGCAGTTCTTTTCTATTTACATGGAAGCAAAATGAATCTTGAGAGGAATGTGTTTATCCTCCCATTCCTTGCTTTGCATCTACTATCTGTTTGTGTCGGTCCTGTGCAACGCAGCAGAGCTAAAGAAATAACAGTAAAATGAGGAAAACTTAATGCAGAAACAAACAAAACTGTAGTTACAGTATTGCGTCTTCCCTGTGCCGTGGGGAAGAGGAGAGTCTGAACCTTGGACAAATCACATCTGCCAAACTGCCGTCACTGCACGGGGTGATGCCGGCGCTTCTGTCCCCGGCCACAGCCTCAGCAGGGTCTCTGCACAAAAAGCTGCTTTCCTCCTGGTCTGAGTTAACGGAGGCAGACCGGAGGGGACGGGGGGCCGGCACCCAGCCCCTGCAGCCGACGCGACCGCTGGAGCGACGCAGCACGGGCTGGACGGAGGAAGGAGAGCCGGGCGCAAGCTTGCTGCTCGTAGGTTTTCTGTGGGGTCCCTCAGCAACTGCAGATGCTGCGGACACCGCCAATGCTGGCAGAGCGGCTCCTTGCTCATTAAGTAGGTATAAGCTACAGCCAACCCTGCCGTCTCATCCTAGCTCTGATCCACCCAGCGTCTTATGCCTTCCACTGCATCAACTGATCGGATTAATTGCTGTGCAGCTGGGATGAGAGGCGGGGCGAACTGAGAGCAGATGAAAGCTTTTATGCTGCTTCCATTCACCCTCAGATCATTAGCCCTCGCATTGCCGAGTGTTCCCGGGCTTGCCACATCTCCCATGCTACTTCGTCATCTGCTAGCATGGCCGTGGACAGCTTGCATGCTTGCCACAAATAAAGGAAATTGAAATCTCATGAGAAGCCCTGCTAGAAGCCCTCATTTTTAAGCTAGCTGTTGCAAGCTGATCTAAACACATTGGGAGGAAAATGACAGGAGTTTTTACTCCTGTGACAGCTGAACAGTCGTTCGTACCTGGTGCATCAAGGCTGAGATACCCCCATTGCTTTCAGGGAAAAATCTATTTTGAAATCCTCTCTTAGCCAGTATTTTTGCAGAAGAAAGAAAAGGGCTTGAGGCTAAACTTGATCCTCGCAGGCTGCATATTTCAGTACTGGAAGTCTGTGACTCAGTGGCCTCTGGAAGCTCTCCAAGCTATCAGTAGCTCAAAGGAGGAATTAAAAACTCAACGAACTGCCTGTTCTCCTGAAACTTGTTTTGTACATGCTATGGAAGAGATGAGAGATTTGAAAGAAGGCAGCCCTGTCCAAGAACCATTGGCTATAACACGTCACAGCAAGCAATGAATATTTATTTTATTGAAAAGCTTAGACATCTTTTAATGAGCCTTTTTACCAAGTTTATATGGAAGAATTTGCCAAAATACCATGTAGACTATAATAAATCCCAGGGTGCCTAATAGGCTTCCCCACTTTGTCGTCTGTCCCTAGCAGTCTCTATGTAGAGACGTCAGAATACCTGTTTTGTCCCCCAAAAAGGAAAGGAGAGACTGAGTAGCATTTCTGGCATTTTTCCAGACAGTTGGAAAAGCTGATGTGAACAGAGATATGTCCTGTGCCGGCCTGTGAAACCAGGCTTGGGGTGGCAGGAGGAATCTTAAGGAAGGTGAGTCTGAGGCTGGATGTTAGACAATCGGTTCATCAGAGCTCAGGGAAGAAGATGGCCCCTCTGGCTGAGCCTCTGCTTCTACACAAGAGTGGTCCTTGTTTCACTCTACAGTTTTAGTCCCCAGATCTTCCTTGCCCTCATCCCACATCCATGTCCGGTGGATATCTTGGACCTGTCCATCCCTGATAGTTAAGGCTTACTTTCGAGCCAAATACAGAAGAGAACAAAATCAGCACCTCAGATTAAAATAGGAAAGAAAGTCAAAGTTTCTGGACACTTCAGGAAATCTCCCATGAAAAGGGCTCTAGTACTTGCTGAAAATAGAGCTTGCAAGCCTAACATAGGTGGTGAAGCGAGTGATTTTCTGCTCTTGGGAGTGCCTTACTTGGAAAAGGAGAACTTTAAGAAAAGGCAGCACCATGGCTCGGTGCCTTCAGACACGGCCTGTCAGCATGCATTCCTGATCACAATCAGGAAACATCTTCCCACTGTTTTTGCCACGTTTTCCCAGTTCTCAAGAGCAAGGGCTGACTGAGCTGGCTCACCCAAGAAAGAGACTCAGTGAAGGGATCCTTCCAACTGAAGTTAAAGCCATTGCTTTCATGCTTGCTGTGGGTGCTAGGACTTGGTACTGCTGCGCCTCAGTAGTGTCTTCTGAAGTGATCAGCCCAGGACAGAAAGCTTAGCAGAGAAAGATGTTTTGGAAAGCTGGAATTTGACATCTTCTCCAAGAGGATGTCCAGCTGGAGGAGCTGGAGCTGGAGATCTCTTCACCAACGCAGCAGAGAGAAACATTTCTATCAAGCTTGGTACCTAACAGCCAGAACTGGTCGGGAAGTGTTCTTTGTGGATTCCTTGGTCATAAAATGCTCATTTGCTGAAACTAAAATATTTTTCTAGGAATGTGCTAATTCAAACAAAGGCTTAGCCAGAAAAGGCTTTCTGCTTCCAAAAAGAGGGAATTTCTGGTAAATGGAGCGAGAGTGAATCGCTTAATTTAACCACCAGCTTGGTGAGTTTGAGCTCTCAGCTGAAATACAGCAGAACCCAGGTCATGTCCTTGCTCCAGCAAATGCATCCTGCTCATTTGAAGTGGAACAACCCCAGCAGGAACAACTCACACAAGGATCTGCTGGCTCCTCCTCATGTCTTGGAACAGGGAAATCACTGAGCCTGAAAATCCCCTATTCTAGGCAAATTCTCTGGCTGCTGGTTGTTGGCTGTCCAGACCAAGTCTCTAAGGTGACAAGCCAACGTGCTGGCAGGGACAGAAGTCCCTTGCTGTAGAGAACCTACAACCAGCCTCAGCCATAACAAAGCTTGGCCATTTCCAAGTCTGCTGGATGAACATCAGCACTTGAGCTGCCTTCAGCTCCTCCCCTGGCACTGCAGCCTGGTAGATTTTTAAGGGACAAACTGTTTTTTGAGCTCTGCTCACTTGCATATATTTGCCCAAGGACAGAAGTTGTATTGAAGGTTCACACTCCCCAAAACCTGCATGTAGACAACCACACATGGATTTCCTGGAATTTGCTAGAGCAGCAAAATTTAAGTTGAGTTCACTTGTGCAGCACAAAAGCAAGTGCTGATTTCTCAAGCTAACCTGCCCTGGCTTTTGTTCCCCTTCTGCCCCTCCATAAAGGTAAAATACTGGTTTTATTCTAGCCTTTCAACTATGTAAATACTGTTGCACGGCCAATATGCAACCAATTATAGAGGGAGCAGATGTTTTTCACAATAGTGCAACAAACACTCTTCTTTTTTTGCCGTTTGCCTTAAAGATATTTATCTCCTGATGATTTCATGTTCAAGTCTTTCATATTTCTGTATTGCAGTGATTGTCCCCTTAAGGTGACATGTCTTTCAAACGCGCAGGGGAGGAAGAATACAAATTAGTCTGATATAGGTGGGTAAGTAAATTGGCTGTGGTCACCCGGCTGCCTGCGCTCCTCCAGCTGTTCAGAGGAGGCGACTTGCTGGCAGAGCCGTGCCGTTGTCAGTGCAGTGGCTTGCGTGCGTCAGGCTTGCAGTGGCTGTGACTGGAATGTGTTTTACATCTGGTGTGCACTTCTGCGCTCAGAAGGACCTCACGTGCCTTCAGCCGTAAACGGAGTGCTGAACCCCTGGGGATCAATCCCCACCAGCAGCAGCAGAGCCATTCCATTTCCAAGAATAATCTTCCATCCGAAAAAAAAAAGGTGCATCATCCAATACCTTAATCTTACCACACGGCTGGGTGAGCTTCAGCCTTTGGTAAAGGGTTTCCCCTTTACTGTTGCCAGTGAAAACATGTGTCCCAGCTGCACATGTAGCCTCACCTCCACAGCCACCAACCCAAGCAAGACCTTGGAGGTGGGAGGCTGCGACCGTGTGCCTCCGAGTGCCCTGTGGTTGTAGGGGCACTAATTGTTACTGTTTGTAAACCTGGCTGGAAAAATTCTTACAAAGCAGTTTTATGTGTTTCTTCTTGTTGTTCTCTTTGGCCAGTTTGCCACAATCACCAGGTGGTTGCTCTCCTTGTAGGGCCTGTCAAAATGTCCGGGAGGAAAAAGGGGAAGAGTTTGTTTCCAGTATATTCCCTGCTCCTTCCAGCTGCTAATTATGGGGTGTGGGAATGCCTTGAAGTTCCTCTAGGAGACGTTTGTGGAGCTAGGGTTACTTCAATGGGAAGACCATCACAAATTTTGTAAAAAGCCTGGATTTCTTCACTGTGCTTCTTGTGAACAACTTGTGTTGTTAGTCCTTGTGTTTTTTCCAGCTGGAAGAAGAGAGTGGTACCACAGATGTTTTCATTCTTATTGACTCCTAGGCTAGAGGCACAATTGTCAGCATGTGGTGAAGGCAAGTATTAATGAGTAATCTTTCAAAAGATCTCTCCTTTATTTCAGAGTCTCCTGAAATCGGGCCCTCAGTTGTGGTTCACACAACTGTGATGTTTGGAAGCGAGAACGTGGATTCAGACCCTGCAGAGGTGCAGCAGTTAATTCTCAGTCACCTGGAGAGGATTGTGCCATCCCTACCTAAACCAGCCAGCATCAAGTGTCAGAAATGGAGATACTCTCAGGTAGGCTGTGGTGGGATCAGTCATCTGGGAGGCTGCTGCTGGGGCAATGCTGTAGTACGGACTTGCGATGTATCGCAAAAACCAGGACATCATATGACCCAGTGGTTTTCATCCTTGGGGAGCAGGCGGAAAGGGGATAGTTGCTCGACATCTGTAATACATTCCTCCACATAGTCGTGAGCAGAATCGAAGGCTGGCCAGTGACAGCCAGATCATTTCTAGTCATCTCTTTACATAGTGGACCTGGCTCAGCAGTAAGTTATGCAACACTCCTGGTAAGTAGGGACAGGAGCAGTGCACAGGAAGGAAGTAAATCCCACATACTATGGTGGAATTTTCACTGGTATTTAAAAATGTGACTCAATCTGTCTCTTCTGTATACAAAAGTATGTGATATTATTAGCAAAATTCCCACCCTACCACAGAGTAGCAGAAGTCCTTGTGTTCAGATGTACTAATTGTTATTATTTGATTTGGCCCAATTCAATTTCGTATGTTATACGAAAAATATTTTAAAGTAAACTACCTAAGGGTAATAATAGCAAAATGTGTATCTTTTACAGACTTCTTTTAAAAATCTAGGGAAATTGTTGGCAATTTCCTAAAGTATTGAGTGTATCTACATGTTTACCCAAAGCCTCTTAAGTTAAATTACATTGGTGAAATTGAATGTGGAAGTTGCTGCAAAATATTTACTTAAAGCAGTTGCCTAAAAATTTTTCCTTTTATGAAGTCTGGAAAAGTTATTGTAGATGACTGTTGTGAAGTCTGCTCATACGCCTTGATCTGCATCCAATTTAGGAACCTGGTCTCATTAGCACAAAGTTTATTTTTTTCAGAGTTAAGTATTGGTAGTTTGCACATCACTTACCAGTGCATAGTATTTGTTCTCAGCTGTCATATAAAAATGACCTTAACATAGGTTTTAATGTGTCAGGTGACTCATACAAAAATCATGGTATTTCACATGTTCCTCTTTGTCTGTTCAGGGTTTTTTTGCTAGTAGCAGTATCTCTCTACCGTTGTCACTGTTAAGGTATCCTTTTCTGGTTGTCACTTCTGGTCTTTTCTTCTGTGTTATCTGTTAGCTTTCTGCTTCAAACTGCTTGCGAGCACAAAAGCTGCACGTGGTAGGGAAAAGAAGAATTGGATCTATCTATCTCCAACAGACAGATACTTGGTTGACCAGCTGTGGAAAGCGTTCCCAAAACAACAAAAGAACTATTTTTAAACAGAATTATACACCCTAGATACTGCTGCTATCATAGAGCTCTATCATAAAATTTGTCAAATTCAGCTACTTTGTTTATGTGTGCAAGGAAAGGGCTTAATATGCCTTTTCCTTGCACTGCTCACATTTTTAGCATAGTGTCAAAGGCGATATATAAGCATATGCATCATACATGGTCCATGCTGATTTATTTCACCATGAAAACATGGATAAAGGAAAAGACAAGAACAGCAGTTAGTTTCTTACTACTGAATTAAAAAAAAAAAAAGTCTCAATTACATTCTACCAAACAACTATGCTTTTTAAATCCTGGCAAAATTATGGCCATACAGGATTTATTATAACCTTGTACCTGTTGCTTCATCTTTTGGAGGTAGCTGGAACAGCGGCTGTAGGAATGAAGTCTTACTTTCCACAATTGCTTCAAAATTGCTGATTTCCTAAATCACTAGGTGTGCATCTTGTTTCCCCTATTTAAAAATTACATTCAGACATCATACTGCTGGATGATGCTGTATGATTTTCTCAAACCACTGTACAATTTACAGCTCTTCCCACTTTCTTCTCCTGCCTCTGTTGCCTGCTATCGACCATGCTGCTACTAACCAAAACCTCTGACTTCAGCAGCTGCTTGTGCTTTAGGGCTGTATCACAGGAGGAATTATCACCGGTCTTTAATTTGGTGGATGAATGTCAATATGTCTTAGATTGCAAATAAGTCAGTGTAGGTCAGATCCGTTATCTCAATGAAGAGATCTTTATTGCCACTCTGTAAAGTAATCACCACCTAAATTAAATATCTGGGACAGAGCTCCCTCTTCCTCTTAAAGCTATCTTTATTTTCAGTTATAATAGGCTGTTGCCACAGAAACAAAGGAAACTGATAAGATGGGTGCATCTTTCCTCTGAATCTTTTAGATGGGATTTATCCTACTTGTTAATTAAATCTGACTGTAATGTCCTTCATGTGGCCAAACACAATCCTGGGATTAAAATGCAGACATTACAATCATCTGTGGCGGATGAGGGATTAGGACTTCCAAACTTCTACTGACACTACTTAGCAGCACAGCTGCAATTCTGGATCCCCTGCTTTAATTATGGTAAGACACTATTAGCATTCAGAGCCAACAGCTTCCCAGCCTATCATGTCCCTTTGACACAGTCACTTATATGTATAAGAGATACTGGGAAAACACACAATCGTATAAATTGGACCTCTTCAGAGGGTATCATCTCAGAAGGGACCTCTTCAGGTCTCTAGTCAAACTTGTTCTCAGAGCAGAATTATCACCAGCACTAGGTGACCTCGACCATGGCTTTGTCTAGCTGAGTCTTGAAGTCTTCGAGGATGGAGATCCAACAAGCCATATAGCCAAGGGTAATTTGGAATTTATGTTGGAAAACACCTTCAGAAGAACTTGAAGAAGGGGCAGGATCATTCCTTTCCCCAGCCACTATGTCTAGAGTGAGGGCCTTTACTATATTGAGCACACAGTCTTGCCACACAGGCAAAAAGATGCAGGCCGAGATGTGAAAATACTGATCCTGTGATCAGTATGACAAACCAGAAGCCATTTGGCACAGCCAGCATCAAATAAACACGGGGTGGTCCAGAAGGAAGGACACTCAAAAAGTCTTTTTCTGCTAAAACTTTCTTCACTGTTTATGCTCAGTGACCTTGATCTGTAAGAAAAATTTAGGAATAAATTAACTACCGACCTAAAATTAGTCTGAGGAAGATGATCTCTGGCTGGATTCTAGAGCTAGACTCTTCTGGTTAAGTTGAATAATGAAGAATGGGTCACAACTGGCTACAAACTCATTTCAGATAATTACCTCCTTTAAAGAGATGCTAACATACTGGTAACACAAAATGCAGCCAGTAACATAAATGTGGGTGTTTTGCAGCTGATCTGTACTTGGAAATGGCAGATAATGGCACAGCAGTGGCTAGCTGAGTGTACATTTGAATCCATGGAAAAATCCCCTGGACTGAACAAGATGCCTTGGACTTTAGGTCTTGTTCACCGGAGCTGACAGTTGCACAATGGGATACGGTACTGCACAGGAATCCAAAACATATCTTTGGACCAAAGGCAGAAAGTCAAGAAATGAATGAAAGAAAATTGTACTCTCTGTATCACACTTTATGGTCTCTGTGGTTTGATCTCTATTGCTGGTCTACTGCTGTGCTTCTGCTCTTTTTTTTTTCCTCTCTGTCTCTGGCTTTCTAGATATTTTTTCCTCTTTTTCAACTTTTCTTGTTTTGATGTCTTGTTATGACATTCCTTTTCTCAGACTATTTCTTCCCACCTTCCTCCTTTTATCATCATCAAGCTGTCCTTCATCTTCTTTTTTATCCCTTCTGCCTGAGCCTGCCTTGCTCTCACGTTTACCTTTAGGCCAGTGCTGCTGCTGCCTTATCTCTGTTCTGCGATTCACCAATGCTGCTCTGGGATGCACTGATTTAGTACAATACGGACACTCAGCCTTTGTATGCAGGTTTGAAAGAGGCTACAACAACATGTTACACAGCCAAACATGGTAAAAAAACAAATCCTGTGTGCTTTTATTCTGCCATTTGACATGCATCGGTGTTGGTCATAAAGTACAATACCAAAAAGAGGTCTTGGTCTCCCCATGAGTTCCAGGTAGCTTCAGGTTAATAGGTATTGGCCAAAGCAAAGTCCATTCACTTTTAGAAATGTTACACAGAAATGCTCCAGAGCTGCCACCCCACAATGCAAGTTTAACTGAGGGTATAGTGCCAGGAAAATTACACTTAAAATTAAAACAATGCATACATTAAGAATTACATTAAATATTTATCAAAGCAACCTTATTCAGAACTTGTCCCAAGCTACTTACAGGGAAAGTTTTGATTGTATCTCAAGCAGTGTCTAAAAATTGTTGTGCTGCTGTGATGAAAAAGCAGACCAGTGTAGCAGAGCTGGAGACAGGGTGTGTTGTCCAAAGGCTGTACGTACGCTTGCACAGCAGCGTGAAGCCCGGGCAGGTCATCATGACAGCCGTTACTCTGAAGTCCCCCTCACTTCCCATCCAGGAAGGTCACCTGGTTAACCCAGTCGTGTTGCAGGCTCTCTGGGAAATGGCAGGCTCCCTTTCCTTTGTCGAACAGTTACGCATCTGGTGGTTCTTGCAAGCCCACTTTGCTGACATGAGATTATGTATCTTCGTACCTTCTGTCTTAGAGATCTCCATGCCTCATCTATCCAGGGTCAGAGAATTAATTTCTGCTGAGACAGACTGAGAATAAGACAGGATGGGACTGTTAAGTTTCTAAATTTCCACATGCAGGAAAGCTTTATTCTGATTATTTAACTCCAGACGATAAATATTTTACTGTGGTACTTCATCATTAATGCTTGGATGTACGATCAGGGATGGGAAGGGTGCTTCATATAAAGGCATGTTTCTCAGGAATATGGACCTTTCTGGCATGAAATTCAGGTTAATAAAATACTTCCTTTTCCATCTCCCTGTATGCTTTTCTTTTTCAGGTTACAAAAGCTGTGCCCAATTGTCTGGGACGAATGATTCTTCATACTCAACCTCTCCTGATTTGTGGGGGCGATGGATTTACTCGTTCCAACTTCGATGGCTGCATAGATTCGGCTATGAGTCTTGCAGAGGCTGTGAAGTCTCATTTATAGCAATTTCAAAGTTGGCTGCTAAATTCAGTCTAGATTGATGATGAATTTTACTATGATGGATTGAATTCTAGTTTAGTGTTAACATCACTGGCCTCTATCTTGCAAAAATAAATAAAGGAAGATCTATTGGTGCGCTGTAATAATTATTGGGGTGGAACTGAATTGAATTTTCCAGGATCTGTGCTGTGAGTTGTTACTTTGCTTGAAGTAAAGCTTTTTCTGGCTCTAGTCAGAGGCACTGAGCTCCAGCAGTCTTGAAAGGTCTCCTGATAATTTTACAGCCCATGAAAATTATGTCAAGACCTGAAGCAGCACAAAAACCCATGGAGCTGCAGAGTTTACTCCTTCTCTGAGCATTTGGAGCCCTGGAAGTGACAGAAGGAACATGTACAATTGATCCCAGAGCTTTCATACATACATGTGGTCATTTCTTCTGGTGCAGATCAGCCCTGGTCATGGTTATTGTGTTGGCCGTGGGGAATCAGTGATGGGGCATACCTTGCTATGCTTCTTAAGCTGGATGGCCTATGCACGGTCTAACCATATCGACTCAACCATGTCTAACCATGTCTCCAGGCACGGACAACTTTTAAGTGAGGGATAGTAGTTGTCTGCTGAACAGCTTTCTTAGCCCACAGTTTTCCGGAGCCCTGGCTGCAGATTGCTGGAAGAGCTCATTTAAGAGCTTGATGACATTACTGGCAGTCATGTGCCACTGAAACGTGGTTTCTGTCCTGGGTGCGGTCAGCCCAGCTGTGCTTGTAAAAGAAAGAATGGAGAGAAGGTGAAAGAGAAGGTGTGCATGTTTCTAGGGCTCTCATAGCAATAGGGCTGCTACCCCAAAGTCTTGGGAATAGACATTGCCATCTGGGCTGCAACATGAGTTTAACAGAGTAAAGCGGACTGGCCAGGAAAGTTGATGCACTTAAAATAGTTCAGTATTCGCCAGGTTAGAGAGTCACCAGTGCATCATGGCTCTCTGCTGGCCCACAGTCCCCTGAACAAGGAGCAACCCTTTCCTCCTTCCAGGTGGTGGAGGAGTCGGGGTAGGAGCAGCCAATACGGAAGGTGGTTTAGCTGCTTTGCCTGGCAAATGCCAAGACAAAGGAGGGAAAAGAGTTTATCTAAGTGTGGGCCATGGCAGTGTGTTAATAAGAAAACTGTGCTGACATTTGAGGCTTAGGATTACATCACCACCACCATAAAAACTTATTTCAAGTAAACAGCCATACTGAAAGTGAGGTGAGTTCTAAGACAGCTCTATACTTTATTTTGGCAGAACAGGTGTAGAAATAGAGGGACGGGTCCAGGGAAGGGTATAAATACACGTGTGAGTGAATGAACAAGGAATTTGGTTTGAAATACTAAAAAAATAAACAGCAAGTATAATTGTGCTGAAAATACTACTTGTCATGGTTTCAAGTATTTCTAAGCTACTACTAAACTGTGTTTCTTTGAAATCAATTTTGAAATTACTCAGAAATTATCCAAGAAATAATGTATTTATTCTAAATTTGATTTTAGCTTGCCCTTCCTCTTAAATCACGTGTCACAAGTTTAGTAGCTCCTTCTACTACAGCACTAAAAATAACAAAATGCTATTTTCAGCAGACAGAATTTTAACTGTTGGAGAAGTACGCCTCTTTTTCTTATACCCCTGCATTTCAGAAAAATCCAACATTCTGTGTTCACAGCAACTGAAGACTGATTTACTCCTGTGTTTGACCGTTTCTAATGCAGTATTTTAAGTGACACTAAGAACTTTAAAACTTAAGTTAATTTTAAAAACATCTTTGAAAGAGATTTCATGATACCATGTGGTTTTATTGATTTTTTATCTTCTTTCCATGAAATCGTCGAGTTTAAAACTAGGTGTTATCGCATCTGAACCAACCAGCTCCAAACCCTCAGGTTTCAATCACTGTGTGTTGTGAAGAAACGGGGAAGATTGGTGGTCAGGTATGTGCACAAATCTTTTACAAACGCATGTGATCTCCCATCTTCCACGGATCAAGGTAGCCATGAAGAGCCACACAGTCCTGGAATAAGTCTAATCTGGTGAGGCATTTAGTATTGGCTTGATTTAGCACAAGCCCAAGAGCAACCAAAGTCCCAGCTGAAATAAGGTTTTACGTTGCAGTGTTGGAAAACCTTAATCAAAGAGCCGTACCCCATGGAGGATGGCATACGAAAACAACCAAGCCCCATTTTTCATATGTGCTCCTCAGCTTCCATCCAAGCCTGGCTGTCCTGCAGGAGTCATTCCCCAAGGGAGTAACACACTGAACTGTGCAAGGGGATTTTCTGCTGGGTTATCAGTTCCCCTGGAAGACGTCGCTGTGCCAGGCGGGTCAGCCGTTGCTGGACCCTGTGGTGGTTTCTGGGGACCCATCCCACCAGTCTGCCTCCAAGCTCTGCCTTGGTGCACAGGGAAGGATGTGGGTCCTTTTTGTGCAGGGGTGAAGGAGCAGACTAACTTTAGGGGATCTTTCCATACTCTTCACTTGTGCTGTTTTCCTCATCTTCACTCTTTGTTTTCTGCTCCTTCCAAGATGGATTTTGCATTAAAACACGCTAAAATTTGCACTTCCTTCCCCTTCCTTCAGTTTTGAATGGAAGCAAGCCAAACCACTAAAAATCTAAATAAAGAGCAATCCTGAAAGCCTGTGACATGCAGAAAACTGAAAATGAGGCATCTTTGACTTAACGCTGTGTTGTTCCTCTTGCCGCCTCGCAAACAGGCATGCTCCAAAGAGCTCCAAAGATGCTCTCACAGAGGCCTTATATCAGCAGCAGCCTTCGATGCCACAAGTGACAGATAAGTGGAGATGTCTCTGACCCCATCCTTGCAGCAATCTTACAGTTTTGGTCATTATGAGACCTCAAAATACTAAGCAAATAAGCAAATCACAGATTCAGAGATTTTTCAAATAATGAGATTTTCAATTCAGAGGTTTTCAAACATCAATCACAGTGAGTCTCAAATTGCATCCCAGATCATGACAGTCTATCAAAACACCTCTTTCCTAGAGCTTCCTCTCAGATTAAGATGATTCAAACAAAAATTACTTGTTTTTTTAAGATGGAGTAGAAAAGTTCATGGACATGTTCCTCTGGACGCACTGCAGACAGCGGGCACTTAAAGGTCTCTCTGGTGATATCTCATTTTCTAGATGTAAGCAGGGAGACGATGGTATTAACTTTCCCACGCAAGGCGGGTAACAAGTGGTGATCTTTCAAAGCAGCCACTGTATCCAAAAGGATGGCAAGAGAAGAGACTTGTCTGGTTGATTTCCTGAGATTTTCCCTGGATGGACGTAATTTTTCATTAACTGGCAGATCCATCAATTACAACCTGTATCTCCTTGTTCCCAGACAAGGGTGACAGCTGTGTCTGATGTCCTATATGTCATGAGCCACAGATAACGCCCAAAGTTGAATTCAAGTGTTTCAGCTCTCCGATAACGACGGTATTGTCCTCCTCATCACAAGGAAAGACGGGGCCACAAATGCTCAAAGCCTCACAGTTGTGTTAACTTCCACGCAGTGAGCATCACTTTGCAAGGCTGGTCCATGCCGTCTAGCGCAGTCACTGCTTTTGCAATATATTCAGCTGCAATGAGATGCGTTTTGCTGATCTCTGAGCAAATTGTACTTTATGTCTCTTAACAGCAATCCTTTCTTGTTAGTTGCTATCCCACCAGCAGGAAAGATTTTATATTATTGGCCAGACAGCAGACTAGCTGTTGGCAGGAGGCCTTGGTAGATACAGGAGACCTTGACATCTCCTGCTAACAGAAGCGTTTTGATACCTCTGTGCATGGGAAGATCATGGAACAGATCCTCCTAGAAGCTATGCTAAGGCACATGGAGGACAGGGAGGTGATTCAAAGAAGACAGCATGGCTTCACCGAGGGCAAGTCCTGCCTGACCAACTTAGTGGCCTTCTGTGATGGAGTGACCACATCAGTGGACAAGGAGAGAGCTAGCAGTGTCACCTATCTGGACTTCTGTAAGGCCTTTGACACGGTTCCCCACAACATCCTTCTCTCTAAATTGGAGAGAGATGGCTTTGAGGGGTGCACTGGTGGGTGGATGAGGAATTGGTTGGATG
>NW_010521367.1:8129-10816 GCF_000687285.1 Phaethon lepturus | reverse complement strand
CTTACAAAGCTCCTTTCCTCAGGTGGACGGGACGCTTTCGGTGGCACGGTTACGTTTCATACGGAAATAAGTTAACAGCTGGCTGCAAATTGAACTAAGGGCAGAGACGGAGCTGTTTTGGGGAGCCTGGACATTCCACCTCCCTTTCCTGGAGGATGAACACTATTTTAGGAGGCACCTAATGCCAGGAAGCTCGGGAGCATCAGGGCATGGACCGCTTTTACCTGAGCCATGGTCTCAGCGCAGGCGAGCACAGGCATAGCACCAGCATCTGTCCCCTTTGCGGGGACCAGAACCTTCCTAAAGCTGCACCCGCACGTGTCCCAGCCCCAAGCACAAGGAGAGGGACCCTGGGAGGGCTCTGAGCACCATTAGCAGCAGCAGTCCCGTTCAGGGCCATGTTTAGTGATGCCGTCTTACAAGGAAAGCGAGCCAGCAAAGCTACGTCAAGCCTGGGATACGTCTGATGCTGTGGCAAGCCGGAGAACGGAAAAATCATAGAATCACCGAATCGTTAAGGTTGGAAAAGACCTTTAAGGTCATCAAGTCCAACCACCAACCCAACACCGCCGTGCCCACTAAACCATGTCCTGAAGTGCCACGACTACACATTTTTTGAACACTTCCAGAGATGGTGACTCCACCACCTCCCTGGGCAGCCTGTGCCGATGCCTGACCACCCTCTCGGTGAAGACATTTTTCCTAATCTCCAGTCTAAACCTCCCCTGCCGCAACTTGAGGCCGTTTCCTCTTGTCCTATCGCTGGTTACTTGGGAGAAGAGACCAACACCCACCTCCCTACAACCTCCTTTCAGGTAGTTGTAGAGAGCGATGAGGTCTCACATCATCACCATCATCTCAGATGCCCATGCTTGCAGCCTGCACAGCCCCTCACCATGGAGAGAAGGGCGAGGAGAAGACGCAAGAGAGGCAAAGGCACGTCCCGACAGCAGCGTTACCCGTGGCCAATTCCAGCTTGACGGCTGCCAAACTCACCGTGAGCACCAGCAGCAAAGGTCTTGGCTTGAGGGACGCCTTGTCGCAGGCTCCCTACTCTTGTGATCACAAAGGTCGAACCTTTCGGAGCTCACGCTTACGTTCCTTACCTGCACCTCCTCCCCTTAGGCCATAGACTTGGCCATTCCCCCAGAGGACCGTGTTCCCCAGGTCACTGCACACAAAAGTCTCCAAAAGCCAACATTCTCCAGCAGCTCAACTGCTTTGCCAGCCTGCACGTAGCTCCGGGGACCTCACAAAGAGCTCCTTCCTCGCTCAGGCGCCTGCCACCCACATCCACCCACACAGCCCCAGCCCGCGCTCGCCCCGGCAGTTTTGACGAGTGAGACAGCGGCATCGCCCTCACCGCCGCAGGCGAAGGTGCCACCCTCTCTCCGCCCTCTCCAGAGAGGAGTAGGCATCAAACGAGGATGCCAACTCAACGCAACTTCACCTGCCGCCAACGTGCTTGGGGTCGAGCTGATCTGCCCGGCCCGGCAGAGCCCGGAGGATCCCGGGGAAGGGGGAGCGCCTGCACGTTGCGGCTGGACACCCGCCGGATTGTCTCTTATCCCTAAAACCCACGCAAGCACCTTTCCATAATCAGCTGGTACAGAAAGGTCACGAGCACTGGGAAGCCCCAGTGAAGTCAAGGGCCCCAGGAATAGACATCTGCAAAACGACTTTTAGCTAAATGGTTTTTAGGTCTTAAACACTGATATTTTTCCTCTCAGGAGGAAATTAGCTCATCCCGCCCCCGAGGCTGGTTTTCCAGCTCAGGCTGTAAGGAGCAGCCGTCTCCCGAGTGCCCCTCTCCGCCGCGCGAAGGGATGCGAATTGCCGCAGGTATACGGGGCTAACGAGGGATTTCCGGCTTCGCGGGGGGACGAAGCCCGCGGAAGCCGTGCCCGCACGAGGGGGCCTCTTGGAGCAGGGGGACAGGGCCACCGGAGAAACCCCGGTGCCGTACGGACACGCCGAGCGGAGATTTAACTAGCGCCTCACGATACGGCCGGCCGACGCCACCAGAGGGAGA
This sequence comes from Phaethon lepturus, assembly GCF_000687285.1. Lineage (NCBI taxonomy): Eukaryota > Metazoa > Chordata > Aves > Phaethontiformes > Phaethontidae > Phaethon > Phaethon lepturus. Next base: position 8,784 of record NW_010521367.1, on the reverse strand, counting down.
GCTGCTCGGCCTTTCTCCCCCGTAACCGCGCCAACCGAACATCCTTTTACCGCGTAACAGCATCGCGCGGCGCGCCATGATGCGCATCGCCCTCGCCTACGGTGCCGAGGGAGCCCAAACGCCAGCCCGACACCCGCAGCGGGTAGGGCCTGCGGGGGCACGGAGGAAGCAGGAGCGCACGGAGGACGAACCACGGGAAATTCACGGTCCACGGGAAATTCACGGTCGCCGGAGCACTTTAAAACCGCACACGCACGCAAAAAAAAAAAAATCCCCTACCGCGTCCGGGGTTTTGCAGTCACCGCCGTTTTTTAAACAGCGGGCAAGGAGCATTTTTAAGAGCAGGCTTAAGGATGCATCTGTGAGGAGCGGTCCAGCTCTGGCTGCTCCTGGCAGGAAGGCAGGGATGGAATTAGATCAGCATTCATCATCCGTTTTAAAAATCAATTTTCACATCAGCTTTCTGGAAAAGCCCAGATGGTCTTTGCTAGTGTGGCCGCAGCGGCTTTCGGTTACGGCCAAACGCAAAAATCAGACCAGGATGACATTTTTGAGTCTGGCCTTTCACGTGCTTCCAGCTGATTTTCTGGCAAACCCGTTCAAAAAAATCTGTCTACTACGGGGACGTAAGCACGGCACACTGGGAAGAGCCAAG
>NW_010521367.1:0-8098 GCF_000687285.1 Phaethon lepturus | reverse complement strand
CCCCGCCCCCCGCCGTGGTCTCCCCATCGTCTCCCACAGCTCAGGCGCCTGGACGCAGCCGAGCGGAGACCCGCTGCCTCCCGCTCCTCCGGATCGGCGTCGCCCTTCCCTCCGCTCACCACGGGCCCGCGAAGCGAGGAGTTCGTTTCCTCAGATCCGAGGGAATGGGAAGGGTCAACGTCATTGGGATCAATCATTTATTAAACAGTCACACGTGTTTAGTTGGTGATTGTCAGGTAACTCCCCCGCCTCCATTTGAATTTGTGCAAATTCAGCACGACCCACGAATCTCCTTGTTCCATTTAAACCACCCCAATTTTAGCTACGCGTCCGTCATCTCCTGCTTTCCCGGGTATCTTGTACTTCAAACCACCACCACATTTACCAGACACGATCAGTAAAGAAAGAAAACTTACCTTTGTCATTCCCTCCTTCACAGTTCATTCCTACCACACACGCTTCATCCCCATCCTGAATTTGTTTATCGGGAGCATCAGGACAATGAGGTTTTGCATTTTGCCGGCAAGCCCGGCTGGGGCTGGAAGGACTGCAGAGAAATGCTCAGGGCAAAGCAACACCAGCTAAAACCCGCCAGCCCCCAGTGCCTTCCCAGGTATTGGATTCCGATTCGGCACGGGACACAAGCGAGGCGCGGACCTTCAGCGGCTCTGTCCAAAACCCCAGGTAAGTCAGCACCCAAGCCAGGGTCACAGCTCAAGGTGTTTCTACCTTTTGGTTCAGCGTTTGAGGGACAGGCTTAACTTAGATAAGAAAATTAAAAGCAGTTTAAACAAAATCTTTATGCTTTAAAAAACAACAAAACAGAACAAACCACAGCTTATTGTTTTTATTTTGACAAGAATAATGTGATTTAGAAACATCTCAACATACGGAACTCAAAAAAAAAAACAAACCAAAAAAACCCAATCACCTAGTTGATTTACTGAAGAGGAAAAATACAGTACATACAAGAGTCAAACATCCCTTATGTTTATACAAAAGCCAGACAGTAATAAATTGCATTAAAAATATATAAAGCATTACCTGCCTGATTCGACACTGGCATTTGCCCCATTATTAAAAGGCACAAAAGACTGAGCAATGAAAGTGTTCAGCATCACATCCATTATTGTCAGTAAATCCACCAAGATTAGCATAAAAAATTATTAAATCCACGTTTAATGTTCGCCACGTAGATCGCTAAGAACTCTTTTTTGGAAGGAGTAAGAAAATAAAGTCGGAAAGGACAAACATTTCAATAGGACATCCCAAGACGCAAAGGCTCTTCCTAGAAATCTACCTTCAAATCTTCCCAGAAGAGTTTTCCCAGCCGCGATCACTCGGCAATCATTCCGTAAAGGTTCGGTGATTCACAAGCCCGCCTTCCGGCAGCGTCGCGATACCGCAGCAGCATCGTCGGCGGCACCGAGCCCTTCTGGCGCGTCTTCGGTTGCGGACGCGCCAAGAGCGACGAGGCTACGGAGGTATCGGCGCGCCGCCGACCCCCCCCCGGCATAACAGCCAGCGCAAACCGGAACAGGCGGATTTGCCTTTTTTTAGCCGTATCGGAGGTTTCCGAGGTCACCCCGGGTAACACATGCAGCAGCCGGCTCCAGCAAGCTCGGGGGCGGCTCTCTGCCGCGCTTCTTCAAACAGCCTTTCGCTCAGCTTGTGCTCGGTGATGATGTCTTCCACCCGCGTTATGTAAAGCAAGGATAACAACACCCCCAGGAACTGCGAAAGGAAGGGGCATCTCCGGTCAGGGATCACGTACCGCCCGCCCAGCGCGTCTCACGGCCGTTGCCCAGCGCGTCTCGCGGCCGTTTTTACGAGTTACGTACACGTACGTCGGATATGCGGGCAGGTATGCGGTACATATACAATCTCACATGGTTATTCTTTGCATAGAGGGGCATAAATGGATCATTTTTGTGCGGAGCTGATGCAGCCAATTCCCACCCCTGGGCCTCGGAGCATGAGAACGTCTTACCGGGCGCAGCTGCGGGGAGGAGAGGACTCAAAACAGCCCAAGCGAACCAAATTAACCCACCAAGCCCCGCAGTATATCACAGTAATGCTACTAAATTACCTCAGCTCAGCAGTTACGTCACATTTAAGTAAAAACCAGTAATTAAATATAGTCAAATGGGACACCGCGTACCGTAGCGACGAATCAGATACTCCCGGTAACGGGTAACGCACCGGCCCCTTCTCACCTGGGGCAGCAATATGCCGAGCAGCACGCCAGCCATGATGCTGTAGTTGTCCAAAAACCAAATAAGCACTGCATTCGTGCATCCCCGGACATAGATAACGTGCTGAACGCTCAAGCGCTGCAAGGTAACAGAGCAGACGTTCAAACCGGCAGCCGCGCGACGCGGTTAACACACGGTAATTCAAATTCCCGGGAGGTAAACGTGGTCTTCCTTCCCGTCTCTTTAAACCCACTGAATTTGAGACAGACCTCATCACTAATCGTCCATCTGGTTTTAAGTCGTTCCAACACCTGAGTAAGTGATTTTATTTTTGTAAAAGTTGGTGGGGTTTGTTTGTTTGTTTGTTTTGCAACTACTTTTCTAAAAGAAACGCACCCAATTCTCCTTCTAGACCACTCGGAAAGCAGAGAACTCTCTCTTTTAGCTTTCATCTCTGCTTCCAAGTTGAAAGGACAGCAGCGGCAAAATATAAATCGCGGACCACGCGCTTTGCAATAGGCTCTTAAAAAGGGCAGGAACAAGAGGATTTCAGATGCAGTCTCGCAAGCTGCGCTGCACCGTGACCCCAACCCATAATACAGAAAGCACTCGAGGCCGCAGAGAGCCCGGCGCGGATGAATGGGGCGAAGTTAAGCATATGCTTAAGTGCTCTGGGCGTCAGAGCCAGGCTGGAGCCTTTAGGTGATTAAGCCATAAATCAACGCATCTAAATGAAGACGGGTCACATGTAAAGACAACCGGTCATCCCAAAAACCAACAACCGAAGCTGGCATTGTGCGCCTCAAATGAGCTGGGGAGAGGGGCTTTTTTAGACCAAGCCCCCGCGCCAGCACTCCGATGCTAGGAGTGGAGACCTTGCAGCAGATCCAATTACCAATTACCCCGCTTAATCACTCCGTAATTAGTGCCTTGAGCTGGCAGTCTCTACTCTGGAGCCGCTGAGGCTATTCCCAAGAGGGAAAACCAGAGGAGGCGGCCACATCCCGCTCCTGCAGGGAGGAGAAGGCTCCTCTTCCAACCTCTTCCAGGAACAACCATTACGGTCTTAAAAATACAACACCCGCTCCTGGGATACAAAATACTTAGAATCAGCTACGTTAGCTGTAGCGTAATCGATTTTACTCAGGGAGAAACTTTGGCTTTTAGGTGTTAAAAGCTTTCGCCAACTCAAGTCACCGCTTAAAAGTGTTGAAGCGTCTTTCTTCGTACTAACTGTGCGATTAGCGTACGGGGGGGTGAGCTCTGGGAAGGAACGCTTCGTGCACGTCCAAGAGGAATTGTGGAAGATAGAAGGAAGGGAAGATACCACAATCAAACAAGATTAATTTTGTTAATACACGAAAGCTATTCCAGATCAAATAGTTTTAATTGCTGATTTAACTGCCTGGTAGATCTAAGTACTCAGAAGAAAGTTTTATAACTGACGAAGAAACGGCAGAGAAGCACAACCCTTTGCCACAACAGGATGGATGCCGGTTACCTTACCTCTTTGTCAATGGTTTTGTATCCACACATAGTGTTGACAATGTCTGTCTGAAAAGAAAACAACAAATATAAATGATAGCAGGAAAAAAAAAAATCACAAAACAATTATTTTCACTGTTCTTGTGTTCACCCAGCTCATATAAAAGCAACAACAGGGGGGTTACTCGCCGGTCCAACACCGATTTCCCCCCAGCATCTCCAGGGTCAGATGTAGATACGGCTCTACGTGATTTGAGAGATATCAGTGTTGCCAGCGTGTCACGACACAAGACGTTTTGAACTGTATCTATCCAGCAAAACCGGCGTGGCGTCAGAAGCCAAAGCTAGCGACAACAGAGCTGTAAGCCACAGCTGTTTCCACAGAACGAACAGCTGGGGTTCATTTTAGGGCCTTAATAACTTAACGCATCTTATTAAGAAAACCAGGGGTTAATACAGCCATCAGGCCACCACGATGACAAACTGAAGCTCAGAAATACCTGAAACCCAAATAACATCCAGTGCTATGAATGCTTAGCTGAGCGTTTTACAAAAGCAAATTTAATGTATTTCCATATGTCATAATATACGTTAATATAAAAGTCATATATTTTAAAAAAGACTGAGTGGTTCCATTCATCACAGATTACCAATGCACCTTCTGTCGCCATTTAATATTTCGCTTGCGTCCTGAAGCTCTACCTGGTCCCGCAAAGCTAATGTGAAAACACTGTCCTTCACTTGCAGGTCACCCAACGTAGAACCCAACGGCATCAAAGGAACAAAGACATGGAGGAAAATGAGAACATGCAAACGAGAGAAATAAGGCAGAGCAAACTCTTCTGTATTGATATACTCTCCCACTAAATTAAGACAAGGTTGTAGAGATGAGATTTCTAAACGCTGGTGGCCTCTGAGCGGTAGGCTGGGGTCCCCAGGTCACCTCCCCAAGAAGGAAGAGGGATGTTTGCGAAAGGTGGAAGGAAGCTGGATGTTACAAAACGGCAGAAACACCAGCCAGGGTCAAGTTCTTTTACAAGCCCAAAAAGCCAGGCTCTCACCTTGAAGACAAACGAGGTTCAGCGCGTTCCTGAAAGAAAAAGCTCTGACTATGTCCAGGGCTGCTGGGAAAAGGCGAGGGGCACCCACCTGCGAACCTGTGAGCAGGTAATAAACTCTTGGAAGTCAAGGTTTGCAAGACTTGCTGCGCCCGCTGTGAATGATCTCACATTTACAAAACACTTGAGCCTAACAGGTAAACACGCGGCCACCCGCGGAGTATTTGCCAGCAAGGAACAGTCTCACATTTAAATTTTAAACCCAGCATTTGCTAACGGGACATCACAGCACAAGAAAATGTACACAGCAGAGCTAAATGTATTAGAAACAGAGGTGTATAGGCATTTGGGGACTAATTTTTATCTGCTACACTAGTGTAAGTATTTAATAAATACTTTGACTTGAAAATAGTCCCTTCAGAGCCCCCCAGTATGAGCCCGGCTCATCTTAGCACAGGGCTTTTTCAGAGGATCAGAACCCAACCTCCAGCATTAGCAGGAGTTTTCCATGACTACAAAGTGAATGAGTAATCACAAGCCGTATCTGCAGCTCTCCAGGATAGAAACCAGCCTGTATTTGGAAGCATCTGTCAAACAGAGAAGAATTATGCAACTTCTGGTCATGGTTTGGTTTTTTTTTCCCTCCAAGGCAGCTGGCCCTACAGCCGCGGCGCTGGTGTCGTCCTGCCGAATGCGCGCCCGTGCCGCGTGGGCTTCACAAGGCACATCAGCGGCGTGCCGGGGCGGCAGAGCCACAAGCCCTAACGTTCTGTAGCGCCTTGCTGAAGAGCCTACCCTTAAGCGAGAAGGTTGCTTGTTATTTTGGGGCTTCTCTTAAAGTTGATTAACTTCCCTCAGCTTAACACTTCGCAGGCTGCCTTTAGAATCACAGAATCATTAAGGTTGGAAAAGACCTCTGAGATCATCAGGTCCAGCCACCAACCCAACACCACCGTGCCCGCTAAACCACGTCCCGAAGTGCCACGTCCACACGTTTTTTGAACACCTCCAGTGACGGTGACTCCACCACCTCCCTGGGCAGCCTGTGCCGATGCTTGACCACTCTCCCCGTAAAGACATTTTTCCTAATATAGGAAAAATAGGCAGCAAGTAGTCTCACGCCCCGCTCCCCAGCTGCCAACGAAGCATACGGAGAATATAATCCCTGTTTTCCTCAGAGAAGTTCCTGTTTTAGGGCCTTCCTGCCTGACAGGTTGCATTTGAAATCCACAATGTGTTTGATGAAAGTGCTGAAAAGGCACCTGGCGTTATTATAGTCACGGATTTATATATATATTAATATATATAAACTTATATATGATTTTAATATTCGCCTTCACACTACTGCTGTATTTCCACACACACGAACTCTTTTAAAATAAGAGTTCCGCAAAGAAATGAGGGCTACAGAAAAACAAGCGGTACTTTGAATGACCACTAAAAAGCCAGATTGGTCTTTACTAGCCAGCTCTGTCTTCCTTTACCATCGGCTGCGGGCAAAATCCTGAGCCCTTCTGCTCAGTGCCGCTGTGGATCAGCCGATATTATTTTCATATACACAACTTTCTTATTCTCAAACACCTAAGACTTAAAACATAACTGTTTAGCTTTGGTTTCTGAGAATAAATCAAAGTTCAGCACAGCTTTAAACAGACCCTTTCTCACGCACAAAAGATGTGTAAGCACGCATAATAAACACCTTCGTACTACACCCATTTCTCAGCAACACCCAGCAGGATTACTAATAAAATTATCGCTTTTTTCCCCCCCTTTCTTTTTAATTAAACACCCGTGCTTAAGGCAGACCTTGAAAGGGCAGCACGTAACGGGCTGTCCATCACCAGCTCTGCTGCATCTGCTCTTACACATACCCGATTTCTCTGCCTCGTGGTCAGGCTGAAGACCAAAACCCAGTGAGGCAGGGATGGTCTTTTACTGGTTTTCCGTTGCGGTTTTTTAAACTACTAACTGGTTTTAAGCTGAGGAATGGTTCTTTATCAAATTCAGCATTACATCCATCCCTCAAATGAAGAGCGATGAATTAAAACTGCTAAGATTTATATAAAACGCACGGTCCATTTACAGGGAAGCTCACGCCTGCTCCCAGTACTGCCAGCACCAGTTAATACCAGTCCATGTAGACTGAGAAACTGGTCCAGACTCCAGCTGGGAGGCATCCTTCCAGGGAGAGTCTCACCGGGCGGCAAGGTGGGCAGTTTTCAAGGACAGGTCAGGGCAGAGCAGCAGCTCCAGCCCAGACCTGCACCCACAAGGATGCACCGAGGTCATCTTGCCCACGTTTCTGGCTTTTTCTGGACGATGGGCTCATTCTGTTTGGTTTTTGACGCAGGCGGCCGCTGGCGCACACCATTTCAACCCCCACCCGCGGAGGCGATGCTCAGCAAGCCCCGGGGCAAACACCAGCCAAACTTAATTTTAAGCAGCCCTGCTGCAGGCAAGCCACGAGGTTAGAGGAGCTCCCGAGACCCCTTCCACGCGCCTAGGACGGCGTCGCGGGACAGTAACACGGACCGTACGTCTAGCTCATCATTTTCTCCTCTTCCAGGTGTCAAGACCCACGGATCCATAGCTGCCGTTTGCAGGAGGGACCCATTTTCCCTCGCTTCTTCCCCCAGATTTTCTCAAGGGAGCGCGGCGACGCCGAGCAGCCGGGGCTCGGACCCACCTTGTTCGTGACGCAGCAAGTGTAGGGCACGCCGCAGGCCAGCGGTCCCGGCGCCGCGCAGCTGTGGTACGCGTTCTGCGACCAATCTCTGTAATCTTCCCCGCCGCAGCACTTAAACTGGGGGAAAGAAGGGAAAAAAAAAAGCGACACAAAAGGCAAAGGGAAAAAAATTACATTATCTTCACAGAAACCCTCCTAATAAGTAGGAAACAAAGCAATTTTAAGAGCACTTGAGCTACCCAGCAAATCTGTCGCTTTATCAGCACGGCACGTATGAATCTATACGATAGATACAACTTAAGATATAGCTAGTGTTCCCCTGTCGCTCGTCGAGCTACTCCAGGGTGCCAGATCGAAGCATTTGGTGCTAAGTTCCACCTCCCATCTTTTCCGAATTGAAAAATCATCTTTTCAGGCCCGGACATCATTAAGCAATGTCTCCCTGCTCACCATCTTCCATGAACTTTATTTGCCATGAATTTTATTTTGCAAGGAATCCAAAATTGCCAGATAATGAGCTTTATTCCACCTTAAGCAGAAAAAAAAGTGTAAAAGATCTCGTATCTGGGTGTTTTACAGTCATGGTTTTGAGAATTATATTCACTCCATCTCAAGCCGTAATATGCTTCTTCAATTTTTTTAAGGATTGTGACTAGATTTCTCAAAAGACAAAA
>NW_010521366.1:21499-24941 GCF_000687285.1 Phaethon lepturus | reverse complement strand
CACCAACTGGATTTAACTCCTTTCACCACAATTCTCTAAGCTCAGCCAGCCAGCCAGTTCTTTACCCAGCAAAGAGTACACCTAAGCCACGAGCCACCAGTTTCTCCAGGAGAATGCTGTGGGAGATGCTGTCAAAGGCTTTACTAAAGTCCAGATAGACAACGTCCACAACCTTTCCCTCATCCACTAGGTGGGTCACCTGGTCATAGGAGGAGATCATGTCGGTCAAGCAGGACCTGCCTTTCATGAACCCGTGTTGGCTGGCCCTGATCCCTTGGTTCTCCTGCATGTGCCCTGTGAGCGCCCTGAAGATGAACCTGTCCGTAATCTTTGCCCGTATTGAGGTCAGGCTGACAGGCCTGTAGTTCCCTGGATCCTCCTTCTGGCCCTTCTGGTATATAGGTGTCAAATTGGCAAGCAAATATGTTGTAGATGAGCTGCTTACTCCGCTGCTTACATTGGTGCTGTTTATCATTTAGTATTATTTGTTTTGCTACAGTGCCAGCAATTGCCCAGTGTCAAAAGCTCTTTGGAGATAGCCTAAATAGACCTTCAGTTATGCATTTGGTTTGGAAGGTTTTATCCCTAAAAAAGGAAATGCTGTGAAGTTACACTGATGAATTAACACATGTAGCATCCCTAATATAAAAGATCGTCTTCCTGGTAGGGCTGAGATGAAGAGATGTCAGGTGGTGGAGGCCAGAATCCCTTCTCCGTATCAGTAACCAGGGGATCATCCCAGAACATGGCAGGAGGCTTTTTGATGAATGCCAGCATAGGAAAGGGAATCAAAATCCAAAACAGTTGTGAACCAGTAGGATATCCAGCAGAAGTGCTCAAATTGGGAAGTGGCCAGGACATGGAGACTAACAAGATAAATGTGCAGAATATGCTCACTTTATTGCTAACTCATCTTTGTATTTCCCTTTCTCCTCCGCACATTTATTGCTGTTTGACGGTGTTTTCCAATAAGACCGTAACTTTTCAGTGTACCGGCCAATGGGCCGTAGTGTATAAATAAGAGACCGGTGAAGCCTGTTCTTTTAATACTTCCAGATTTCTGGGTGTATCCTTCCATTGTTCATCTTAGTAAGTATGTGAGAGTGGGATGACAGAACGGAGCAAGGGCTAGGAGATGCCGAAGGGAAGTGTAGCCACCCAGTGGTCATTCAGCGCGAAGTTACTCAGTAAGTGCTGCTCGGCGCCCGGAGGATTTGCCGTGGCTCTTCCTTAAAACCATGAAAGAACCCACTCGCAGAAACAGCGCAGGATGCAGAATCACTTTACACTTTACTGACTATAGTTCGGCTTCCATGAGATGAAAGGAAAGACTTCAAAACTTTTAACATAAGTCATCCTGTTAGTCAATCTGTCTGCAAGCAGGAAAATTACTATACAAGAGAAATATATAATATCCCTACGGTGTTATTTCAAATTTGCATTCTAGTAGTATCAACAAGACCCAGCTGAGATCAAAGCCTGATGAGCAGGGATGATACTGTGATTTCTAATGAATGGCAGCTTTTTTTTTCAAATATTTTAAAATTAGACTGACAATTGAAAAATCAGAAGTTCCACTAGTCCTCTAAGCCAGAAGGAATACCTGCGCACAAAGAGTTTCTGTGGCTTCCAAGGTCACCCCAGGAAGTCGTGGTTAACCAGTGAGGTGAATCTCTGTGCCCTGTGTTTTTATTTAAGTGCCATCATCACGTTGTTTTATTTCCTATGCTGTGCGTTCTGTATTGAGTAGCTCATTGGTTTAAATTCACACTGCCTTTCATTTTCCAAGTAGCTATTAGGGAAATCACAGGAGCTTGAAAAACTGCAAAAAAAAAAACATATTAGCAACACAGCTACTGTGAAACAACTTTTTTCTGGTCACAGAAATAGGGCGGCTAGATTTCAGGATTTTTTCTTAGGTGCAACAGACAAGCTTTGTGTTTTGGGTTCCAGATGGTTTTGGGCACTGAACTGCCCATAAAGCATATGATATCAGCTACGTATTTCAGAGATATGTCATAAGAGATTTTTGTAAAGTGCTTTCAGATGATTACAAAAGAGAGATCATAAAAGACCTGAGAACTAACATTATGTTAGGACATTTGCCCTCACAGGACCAGAACTGATAAAACTATATTTTGTGATAAAGAAAGTCCATTTTTTATTAGGAATGGGCTGATAGTGTCCAGAGTTAGGTTAGGGTTGTAACTTAGGTTCGAGGGCAAATTGGACAAATGCTCAGACATATTAGTAGTAATATCCTGAGGCTGATTTCATGAGGTTCAGGAATGTCTGAAACAGAGAATAGGCCCGTTCCAGTATTGGATCCATCTGCTGTTTTGATGGTAAACATAGATATATAAAATAAAGTACAGAGAGGTAGGATTCAAAATTCTATTCAGATCATCTTTACTTTTCAGATTTAACTAAAAAAACAAATCCAATTAATTGGAGGTTGCATACTCTGCAGTATTTCCAACAAATTCAGGAACCTTAATGAAATCTCGGTAGTGAGCAATAAGTGGGCATGTTGAGTGTTGGCCTGTCTGGGGTGAAGTCTTCAGAAAAACCCTATCATTCTTATTGTGATTCTGCTATTGCTGAATGCTAAAATAAAACCCATCCACTCAGGCTGGATAATCACCAGGTCAGCATTAAGCCCCTTAAAAATTCCCTGCTTCCTGTCTTCCTTTGCACAGACTTAGTTTGTATAATTGACATATTAAACCTCATTATTCTGGGTACAAACTCATCCCTAATTATTATATTACAACAGATCTATGTTGGGAGATCTTGAGGAAAGAGGAGATGAGCCATAATGTCCCTTGAAGCATCTCCTTCTGGTCGTCGATCACTGTTGAGTAACAGCTACTGGACTGTATAGACAACGGATCTGATCCATTGCGGCAGTTCCTTATAGCCTTCTTCCCAAAGTATGTTAAGCAGAGTTTTCAAATTGAAAAAATCTCCTCTGAGGAGGAGGATATAAACTATATTTACAATTAATTGGAACATACTGGTGGGGTTTTTTTCTCCTATGGTGTTCCTAGTAGGTAAGATAGTGCTGTGTGCTTCCACAAAACTCAGAGAGCTCCTCCCACAAGATGAATCCCCTTTCATAGAATCATAGAATAATTTGGGTTCGAAGAGACCTTTAAAGGTCATCTAGTCCAACCCCCCTGCAATGAGCAGGGACATCTTCAGGTTGCTCAGAGCCCCATCCAACCTGACCTGGAATGTTTCCAGGGATGGGGCATCTACCACCTCTCTGGGCAACCTCTTCCAGTGTTTCACCACCCTCACGGTGAAAAATTTCTTACTTGCATCTAGTCTAAATCTACCCTCTTTTAGTTCAAAACCATTATCCCTTGTCCTATCGCTACAGGCCCTGCTAAAAAGTCTGTCCCCATCTTTCCCCTTTAAGTACTGGAAGGCCACAATA
>NW_010521366.1:0-21113 GCF_000687285.1 Phaethon lepturus | reverse complement strand
CTTGGCCTTGTTGAACCTCATGAGGTTCACATGGGCCCATTCCTTGAGCTTGTCCAAGTCCTTCTGGATGGCATCCCATCCCTGAGATGTGTCAACTGCACCACTCAGCTTGGTGTCATCTGCAAACTTGCTGAGGGTGCACTTGATCCCACTGCCTATGTCATTGATGAAGATATTAAAGAGTACTGGTCCCATTCACATGAGTGAATTCTCTTTCCCCAAACAGCTGAATGAATTAAAACAGTTGTTCTTGAAAAAACTTGTATTTTATATATTTATATATCTACAAAAAAATCCAGCACTCGCATCATTCTCAGGAACATATTCAGAGCCTTAGGAACCTGTTGACAAATGTTTATGTTACTTATTCAGTCAGCTCCTGATCTGTTGTGGACTCACCTAAGTGGTCTTCACTTTACAGCTTTAGAAGTATTTTTGTGGTGAAAATATCCTGTAAAGCTTTAGAGGTGCAAAGAATAAACAGAACATGGTAGTTAAATAAACCTGAAAAAAAAGTAATAGTCCTCAAAGCAATAAAACTAATTCAATCTGGTTTCCTATGGCTTAGGATTTCAGGAATTGATGCTCCAGTACCACAGAAAGGGTTAACAAGGAGTGACACTCTCTTTCATTCATCATGTTTTTACTCATAAGGCAAATTTTTTGACAATCACATTGCAGCCTTCTCCTCAGAGAGGACTCTCAAACAGCCCCTACCTGAAACCTGTAGGAACCTGGTATCCTTACGAGGTCTACCACTGTCACATGTGTCTGAAATTAGCCAAAATTTCAAAAGCTTTCAGAGATAAAAACAAGTACTTCGATAACTTTTGCTACTATTGGAAATAAATAATAAAACAATGTGAAAAAAACCCACCAACACAACAAATAGTAACTTTTCAAAGAAATTCCTGAGTTTTGGTTTGTTTTATAACAACGTTTGGTGGAAAATGGACTAATAGCAGACTATTTTCTCATAGCCAAAGTTCAAATGCACAAGTGATGTCCCTTTGACTGCTTGTAGAAACCATAATCTAACCTTAAAGATTCAATTTTGCATTCTGCAGAGCTCTAAGCAGTTCCACTCGTGGCCAAACCTGGTCTGGCTGCAAGCACTACATTTGCTTCCAATTGAGTAAAGTAAAACCTTTGTGCAAGTATTCTTGTACCGAGTTCCTGAATGATGTGCATCAGCGATCAGTGCTTCTTCAGTTGGGACAATAATTAGAAGCGGGGACTGCACCAAAATTCTTGGAAACAAATAACCCCATTTTTGCATTAATTTCCAATCCAAACCCAGATGCAGCTCTGAATTTCACAAATGAGATCCCCATCAACAATGAGCAGAACTAAAGCTTCAGACCAGATCCCCCAAATTCAAGGATTTTAAAATCCCACTCTGTATTTTGTGGTTTGGACCCCAGTCTCTTTCTAGAGATATTTTCAAAGTTAAAACCTAGTAACGGGCAAGCAGTTTCTAGTGTTTTGCTGCTCAGAAAGTATTTCTATATATCTTTCAGCTGGTCAAATTATCCTATTTGAAACGCATTTGTAATTTGCTGCGACTGAGTGACCTGCTTGTGAGGCTGTATCTGATCATTTGCAGACCCTGTTAAATAACAGCTTGTGCATGACTTTAGCAGATGGTTTAGCTAACATATAATTTCTATAGGTATATAAAATAACATTTGGAATAAGAAAGCATAATGGCCTCAAGATTCTGTCTTCATTTTTGCAAAGTCATTTGCTTCTAGCTGTTACAACACAGCAGCAAAGGGCCATACAGTGAAAATTATGATAGGGGTAAACTAAGCTGAATAACAACACTATTTAAGTAATGCTCCAGAAACTCTACTAATGTGTGTGTAAAAACAAGCATTTCACAGATAGCTACAAAGGGGGAGGTCTAATATTTCCAGATCAAGCAAAACAGTTTGATCAGCACTGATTTGGTCATGGTTTTAAATATCTGCAGTCTCCAGAGAACGTTTATTTCGACATAGCCATCATTAAAGTTGGTCTTTAAAAAACATCAGCAAACAATTCCATAATTTACTTTCAGGAGATAACATATTTTAAAGGATATGCATTGGCAGAATTAAGAGGCAAGACTTTGCTCAATGGCACTTGGATTTCATTCCAGATGGTAAAGAAACAATTACTGGTTCACAGTTTATGTTTTTCAGACTTTGGAGGGAGAGGTATTCCAGAGCATAATTTCAGAAATAAGTACTTATTCACTCTACACTTCATCTGTAGCTGACTGGGGGAGTCGGAGGTCCTGGAGAGCAAGAGGCTACTCTGCAATATCGTGAGGACGCTCGCTGGTACCGCAATTGGGGTAGCGCCGGTTGCCAGGGCGGTCCAGATCCCGGGATGTGCACCCCAGGTCCCAACACGATGCAAAGTGTATCTTCCCTGCAGTTTGCCCCACGATTTTTCCCTTTGGGCAGTAAACTGGAACGATATGTGCTATTCACTCTACCCATGGACCTGCATTTCCTTTGGAAGGAAATCCTGATGCACAAGCAAATGAAACACAACCCTGCCCGCTCCCCTCGCAGAGCTGGAATGAGGCCACGGTGCCGCGTCAACCGAGCCTGCGAGGCTTCGCTGTAGGACCTGTCAGTCCGATCGTGCTGGCTGAGCCAAAGAGCCCCTGTGGGAAGTTTCTGCTTTGGATCATCCCCTAGAAGAATCTACCGCTCTCTGCCAACCGTGGAGGAAACCTAAGAAGACCAGTTTGCTGTGTCCAGAGTTAGCCTTTGTTATCACAGAGCTAGCCTTTGTTTTTACATTTGTTAATCGTTTATCCTCTATTAATTACATGGTACTTTGTTCAGCTAATATTAATTCTGCTGTGAACATCAGCAAATGTCTTGCGTGCAGACTTGTGGATGTTCTGCACGTGTATTAATGACAGAATATATCATCCTCCAGAGCAAAATTAATATATATCAGAGAGTTCTGCCAAAATGCGTCCTCAGATGTGTTTTTCTTAAACATTGCAAGCCACAAAAAGGGGATACAGTTTTGTAAAAATGTTTACAGTTCCCATTCCAGTTCTTATTTCTGATATGCCCTATCTCCTTAAATTTCTTCCCTTAGCATTTAGGATGCCATAATTGTCCAGTTCAAAACTAAAGCGAATCCAATATCATTATTAAGCAGTGGGAATAGCTCTGCTCAATGACGTCTGTGAGTGTGGCAGAAAGAATCCCCAATACTGTCAGAAAATAAAAAATAACCATCAACTCCAGAAAATAAAGACAGAGCTAATAAAACTATCAAAACATATAAAACTATCACTGAGAGTCCTTCAGCACCCACATACATGAGTCTAATTTATATGAATTGTTCCAAGCCTCATTTACCAAGGAAAATTGCTGTCATAACGGATACATCAGTGAGTTGGTTAGGAACAATTTTGTTCTACTTTTCAAATTAGAACATATTGATTACTTCATACAACATTTTTTCAAGGGGAAATGTTGGTTTTGGGAAATGCATTGAAAAACATTTGCAAAAGTTTTTTAATGTAACTGAGACTTTGTCTCCAGAAATGACCATTCAATGGCTCAAAATTACTTTTCATAGAGAAAGATAAGCAACTTAAATCATAAAGTATATATTGAAAACAACCAAAATTTTTCCAAATTGCCAAAACAAAATGTTACAGCTGATCTGAACCAAAACCCTATCTTCTGGATTTACAGCCCATGATGTTTTTAGGTTTTGACTTCTTTGTCCTGATTCAGGACATAAACATTTTTCCATACTGTTACATTTGGCCGGAATGTGAAACCTATTTCCTGCCTGTTTCTGTTTTACTACCTTTCTGATGGCAGTTCTCCTAGCACAGTCACAGCTGTAAGATATTGGCTATTCTGCAACTGTAAGATTGCTTTTGCCGAGATACTTTCTGCCAGTTCCACAGACCCAAAAGATAACTGTTCTGCAAAACCGATGTTTGTGCTTGCTAGGATAACTGTAGATATATAGCTTTACACATGCACACAAAAATCCCTCAGATCTAGATTGTATTATGGTGTTAGCCGTAAATTTAAGAGAAGATTTTCCCTTACTTGCCTCAATGAATCTACTTCACTGAAAGCATTCCTGTAATACACCAAAGTGCAAAGGGTCTCACGGGTCCCATGCGGGCAATTTGAATGTTAGCTATAATCCATATTTTAATACTTGAATATAGTGACGGGAGATGCACTAGTACTATGGAAATGGTCTTAAATATCCTCTGTTCCAAACAATGCCAGAATTATTAGATGTTAATAGACTTGCTGTATTCACTCTGCTAATTTTTTGTCCTATTCCTAGTCCCTTTGTGACCTTTTTGTTCCTGCCTCGGTTTCTGCCTCAGAGCACAGATAAGACTGCTTGAATTCCTTCTCTGCTCCAGCACTTGGATGTGGAAAGAGCTGAAGAGGGACCACGTACTGTATTCCTTTCCCCCAGCTGGGTGTGCTCCTCTCTTTCCCAGCACGGTGCTACAGTATAGGAGAGTAGCCTTCAGTGGGATTTTATGGAATATCTACAACAAAAAATAATTCAGGGGCTATTCCTGTATCCTGAGGACAGCTGACATGGCACAACTCATATCCACAAGGGTAAGAAGAAAGAAAATTTTGATGGAAAAGGCTTCCAGGACCCCCAGCCAGCAGAGAAAAACTTACTGACATGAGTATAGCAGATGCCAGCCTGGAGGTTAAGCCCCGGAGACAAGTTTCTGACCAACTGGAGGGTGGAGGATCAGTCAGTGGACAAGCACCCCTGCCCAATGTCTGCAGCCCCCTTGAAAGCGCACTAAGCCCTCATTTACCACGTACAGGAAAGCTTGATGGTGGTGCGATATTTCGTTGGCATTGGTATTATGGAAGACTTGAATGGAATTATTTCACATACTTCCTAAAATATGAGCACTGTAATGAATTTCAGCCTGCTTGAATGAATACTGGCTTTTTTTCTATCAGCTGAGACTTTTCCTTACGTCTATAAATACCTAAAAGCAAAGTAACTTTATTTATTTATTTATTATTTATTATGGAGAACTGAGAGGGCAGATACCATGAAAGACGGAAAAGAGAGGTTCAGCATTTTTAATTTTGACCTTAGCATCGCCCCTGGACAAAACACTAAACAGTTGAGTTTGCACATGATACAAATTTCTTAGCCCCTTGTGGCTAATGAGAGCTGCAGGATAATGAATCACATCATCACTTCAAAAGATAATACGCACAACCCTAATGTTTTCAAATTTCATAAAGATGACATGAGGGCAGTTGGAAACCTGCCAAACTTCAGAACGGTTATTGAGTTATATGTACAGTATCAAGGCACGACATGCATAGAGGAAAAAACAGTGTTTTGTAGAAAGAGACAGAAACTGGAAAATAATACGTTAATGGATAAACAGACATACAGAGGTTCATTTTTTTGTTCCGTGACATTTCACAGGCTGGCCATGTTTTTTGCATGATTCATTAGTCTCCTCCATGTTATGACCCCCACAATGTTTCTGAGATGGTAGACAATTCAGTTCTATTTGCTTTTCCCATGTGTGTTTCAAACTTCTTGCAACTGCGAAAAAGATACCGGTGATCTTACATATAAGATCAACAGTTTCGCACATTTGTTAACAGCTAGCAGCTCGCTGCATAAAGTAAGTGTATGACCTAATAAAGTTGTGTAAACATACTGTCATTAAGTATATGTAATAGCCATTATAATGCGATATATTCTAAGCTGTCAACAGGTTTTGGACGGGGCTCTGGGTGTTCCTACGTGGCAGTTCAAGCGGAGGTGGCAGCCAGCAGATCCCTTGAAGGCGCGCTGCCAGCTCTGCGAGCGCCGGCTGCTGAGAGCAGAGGGAGCTTTTCAGGGGTGACGTGAGCGACGCCCGGAGCGTGCCTCCTGGGGACGCCAGCGTAGCCGCGCAACGAAGGACCTGCTGCGCTCGGGCTTGCTGCAAGTGATACCTCTGCTTCGCCAGCACCGAGGAGTCCAAAACGCCATCGGGGCAAACGTGGTAGTTACAAGGAATGCAAATTGTAATGGCTTTTCTCTTTTGACTAGTGCTGAAAGACACGGCGTTTGCGTTTGCCTGGTGTTGTGTTAATACCATGAAATTCTGCTTATGCAAAACCAACAACAGTATTTTGGGACTTGATTTCAAAGTGATCCATGGGGAATGAGATTGGCCAACTCCACTAGCCAGGATAGGCCCCATTTCTATATATCCCAGCTTTGCGTTTTCACTCAAGAAAAAACCTTGACAAGAGCTGGAAAATAAATCATTAGGTTTTAAGCGCAGAAAGGGACAGGCTTCTTTTTCAGAGTTGGTGCCAGAACCACTTCCAGGTATGACCAGAAACCGTAAACTTGCAGTTAAGTCCTGGGATTTCATTTTGTTCTTCCTCATTTGCCATCAAAATGACGAAGGACTCAGAGAATGCTTTGCAGTAGAGGTGACAATGAGGATCGCAAGGATCCTTTTAAATATAAAACAACCACATTAAAAAAAGCAAAAATGAGCAAAAACCGCAGAGCTTTTTTTAACCTGGCCTTACTTTATCACCACTCCAAATGGGTGCTCACAAATACTGTTTATGTGATATTATACTCTACGTACTAAGGAAAGAAAATTTGGCCAAAACTCATAACAAGTCCTCTGTTTTGTCCGTGTGAAATACTTGATAATTTGTAACGCATTTAGCCATTAATCATTTTAAAGGGCTTTTAAATGGGCATGAAGTCCTTTGAGTCTTTTCTATATACAGACATTGGATCAGGGACCTTTGCTACAAATTACTTTTGTCTGGACTTCTAATACAAAATCAGCTTGAGAACAAGGGAAATACATCACTGTTAAATTTTATTATAAGACAGAGCCATTATAACACATCATGGGAAACATTTTTGAGCTGTTCTATTAATAACAGCAGTGCCTGATTCCTTTGGTTTAAACTTACCTTTTTCACATTTTCTTGTGACATTTTCCAGATATAAATTGTTATGATGAAGAGTCATTCAAAGCAAGGGAAAAGGCTGTAATTATGTTTCTCTTTTCTAAAAGAGAGTGGAGCAGGAGGGGGATTATTTTACACAGATCAGTGAAGGACACCCTAATAAAGATTGGTCTGGAACATTTCTTTTTATGACAATTGACTTATCAGCAAGAGCCATTGTAGCAAATCTGGAAATTACATAATTGCCAGAAACTGTAGATATTTGACTTGGCAAGAACCTTAGGTGTCTCTGATTTATTATTGTAAGAATTTGGCTCTGCAAAGATGAAGAAATGTTTAATGAAAGAACAGTAGAATACAAATGAAACAGGCAGAGATCCTGTTTTCAGAGGCTATATTTAACTGTATTGTCACTACTACTATAACACAAATAAACTAAACTGAAAACGTCCGGGCTGGCGAACTGGCACAAAGATCAATCTGCGTGAAAATACTAATTTCAACAGCTAAACACTCATCTTTTCCTCTCCATTTTGCACTACTATTTGGGCAAGTTATTTGTGGGTCATTCATTTTATTTAGATGTCATCCCTTTTAGCACAGGCACAATCATAAAACTGTAAACCTGAAAGAAACTTATTAATGAGGATTTGCATTTTTTCGATCTGTCCTCCACAAGGCAGGGAAGTCCTTTCAAGTAGCAAAGTCTAAAGGCATTAGGCATTATTAAATTCAAGAGAAATGTAGGTGACTTCAAGATCAGAGTGGTGAAGTGGGAACACTATAAGTACTTATTTTAGGTCCGAAGGATTTGCAGACCACAGCAATTCTGAAAACACCCATAATTATTCTCTGTGTCAGAAGACCAGGTCACTGCACAGTAGATTAAGGTGAATGTCTTTGCTTAAACCATTTGCATCAAAGAGATTTACTTTGGCAAGTCCTCCAGGAGAAGTTTTCTCTTTGATAAAGTTCAGCCTCTTTTACTGGAGAAATGCTGTTTCCTGAAAATGGATTATCATCTACTCTTTAATATCTCCTTATGTTTCTCTTGTTTATCTTACTACCTCATGGAGGAGCTGCTAAGAACATCCCACAGTTTATCTGTCTTGGCATTCAGCTGGGCAGCAGCAGCTGGAATCAATGCCACCGCTGCCGTGGTAAAGGAAAAGAAATCCTGCTGCAGTGTTAGATCGACATTCCTATCTCCTGGAAGACACGTGCTGGCACCACCATCATCCATTAGACCACAAGTTTTGAGTCTGCTATCAGGCTGGAGCTTCTCTGCTGGCACTTGGACAGACCACTGCCCTGCCAGGACTCTGATCATCTCGGTGTTATGGAGGAGTAAAACACCCTGTTAGAAAAAATGTTTCTGTTGAAGTGGAAAACTTAGATGATATATTTCATTGTCAGGAGATTATGAAGAAATATAGCAAAAAGTCATATAAAACCACCTTGTTATCTCCATAATTTTTTCCAGGAGTAAATACTGGACATGTTGGGAAAGGGGAGATACGTCAAACAGTCTGAGGCTACCTTCACTTAAATGATGGAGATATCACTAACAATAAATTAATATTGCTCCATATTGCTCCTGCTCCATATTCATCCTGATAATTATTAACTACTGAAGATGCATAGTCAAAAGTCTCCAGAGACCTGAATGCAGAAATATTCTGCCTAAAAGCCTTGATCCTGGCATGAGTAGACTATTCAAATTAAGTTTTTTAGTAAATAGTAGTAAAAGTATTCCTGCGGCATCAGCAGTGAAATACGTAAGCATCAGAAAATGGAGCACCTCTGAACTGTTCAGCTTGGGCTTTACCACCCAGGCAATGTAAGCAGAAGTACCGCGTGTTACGTGCGACAAGAGCATTTCTTAACGGACAGGTTTAGAAAGGCTTTACTTTCCTCCCTCTTCCCATTAGCGCCAGCTGCAAGATCATTCTCTCAATAAATTTAATATGACCATGGCCTTGGAGACTTGCATCCAGCTCTGCGTTTGGACTCCTTTCATCAGTTTACCTTCCTTTCACAGTTATATTCCAGCTATTTCATACGTCTACATTTAAAAACCAATGGGAAAAAAACCACACTCAAAGACAGAATTCTCCATTAGTGATCCAATGTGTGCATTATTTTCTTCTGAATGTGAGCAAGCCATGACGTATATTCCTTCCTTAATAATTTGTATTTTCTAAGTCCACATTTTTTCTAAGGAAACAATAATCACTCAACTCATCTTCATGATTTATATCACATATATCATATTTTACACATTTATTTATAATGTAAATATTTTTGCTTTTTTTTCTTTTCCTTAAGTATATTGCAACCTTTCAAAATAAATACAAAGTAAAAGGCCAAGCCAGTCCCAGAATAGTAGGAAAGTCACTGGCAGGAAATTTGAAACTAAAAACATTATACAATTATTATTTTAGCAGTGGTTGGGTGTAGAAAAACACACTTTAAAAGGTCTTAGATGGCTTTTTCATTCATTCTCCATGAAGTCATGCAATAAGACTCTAAAATCAAATGGCAAGAGCAAGGAGGAATTTCAGTTTCATCCCTAATGAAAAGGACATGGCCGTACTGGAAAGGAGATGGAGCACCAGACACTTTCTAGTGTTCTTCCTCATTACATACACACTATCTGGCACTCAGCATGCACCCTCAAAAAGCGAGAGCAGCCACTGCATTGCAAACAGCTACAAAAGCCGACATCAGGTGTCCTAGAGGTCCTGATGCCAGGCTCCTCTCGGTGGCATCATGGGACGAGGTGCTACTCTACCAGGACAACATGGGTGCTTTGAGCCGGGTGCCCCTGCCAGCAGCGGAGGGAGGAATGGAGACTTGGAGCACCTCTGTGATTTTCGTGGAAGATGGAGAGGATCCTACACAAGCAAATCATTACTGTTCTGTGCTAATTGAATAAACAGCTTCATTCGTAGACACTCAACAGAATCATGAACCGAACGGGGCAGCTTACTGGCTGAGGAAAACAACATTTGATGCTGCCCTGAAACGAGGGTTTCAGTTGGGTTGTCAGGAATCAAACCTCTCGTTATGTCATTCCAGGTGCATCTGGCCTGGTTTGTAGGATTTTTTTGGTTGGTTGGTTGGTAAGTTCATTGGTTGGTTGGTTTTAAAAAAAGGACTTTTAGGACAAATTGGAAAAAAACTGTTTGGGATACAGATTTATTTGTTTGTTTGTTTGTTTGAAACTAGCTGAAGCTATGAGGAATTTTGATCACCTCAGTGCAATTATATAGATTGAAATAGGAAGAAATGTTTTGAAATGGCAACAGGATTTCAACTCTGCTGTTGCAACCTGCCACAACACCATCTCACAAAAAATGCCTCAGAGTGGCTTATAGGGAAACATGTGCTGTCAGAGCTTATTATTTTTTCTAAGATATCAGAATAGTTAGTATAGCAAACTTTACAGTTGCTATTTTCACACATTTTTGCAATATCGCCTATCTTTATTGGGACACATTATGAAACTGGTGTCCAAATCTGAAAGGTGCATTTTGCCTGTGTTTTTGTACTATAATTTAATTGACTACTTACCTTTGTTTCCATTTCGTCAGAATCATATGCGGTGCATGGTCTGCTCTTCAGAATCTTTTTCTTGGCACTAAATAAAAACCAAGAATGTGGCTACCAGTTATTTCACAGCTTTTTATTCAGTTGCAAAGAGTTGTCCCATTTTGGAGTGAATACATTGTTGGCAGAATATGTATTAGTAACTATAGTTTAAGCTGACTAATATTTTCCACTTCGCCAAACTTTAATTCTTTGCAATTTTTTAATTATTTTTATTATTCTAAATTCAACCTGGACTGAGAAAAGTTATTTCAGCAAAATTTGTTCATCTGCCTCCTAGAATGCGTTTTGGGAACAATATATAGTTTGGCTTACATTAATATTTTGAAGTAACTTTTGCCATAATTCTGAAAATCAACATAAATCTGCCAAGTTCTGAGACTTTGGAAAATCTGTTTACACATGCCCAGGAAAGATACACGTAGGTTAGCAAAAACTCATTGAAGATGTAATCTGCACTGAGCATATTCTGTTCTCACCCAGATGCCTGAAAACCTCTTGCCAACATGCTGTAACTCACAGAAGAAAAAATAAGCCAAATCTATTCTAGAGTGGCACAAGCTTTTTGACCAATGCTTTTGAACTACCCAGAAACTATTAGGGTGAGGGAAACTGCAAGAAGATACAGGAATTTTTTTTTTTCCCTGTTCTCTGTGGTACTTTTTTGACTTTCATGACTGGTGAGGATTAATAATTTGATGAAATTTAGCTGAACTGGAGATCCTAGTGACTTATGTACATGGTTTCTGATTTAGACAATTCTTACAGGACCAGAGGAAATCTATTGCCTAGCTATAGTGCAACTCTTCCCTTTCAAAAGAATTTGTAGCCAACAGAACAAACCCAGTTATTCCCGTGCTGTTTTCCAGTTCTGAGATGGTCTATTAAGAGTTAAAGATTTAACTTCTGGGGTGGCTATATGCAAACCTTGTCACCAGAGTTCTGCTGTGGCTCATTTAAGCCTCTTCCAGGACAGAGAATGCGGTTTCTGGAAGATTGAAATTCTTCTAATGAAAATATCTCACTTCGGCAGGAAAGACAGAATTTTTACCATAGACCTTAATTGTAAGATATCATGTGGAAGCAGGTCATGCATAAGGAGGAAAACTATAAAACTGATTAGAGAAGACAGTGAGAAATACCATATCCAAATATCTGTGATATTATTAGAGATAAAAGTGTCACCAGGAACTCTGTCATTTTGGTAGGAATGAATGGATACAGACTGGAGAACAAATGGTACCAGTAACGATAAGCACTAATTGCTCTGAATTTGATAACCAACAGATTTCATCACACACCTCTTGGCTGGAACAGAAGTAATGTTATTTTTACTTGACTAGTATAAATGGTGACGATATTAGAGAAGCAATATCTACAGAGATAGCTATAGATAGCTTTTTATCAAACAACTATTGAATCAGCTGAAAATAAATTGAAGATACTAAGTAATATTCAAAGCTTTAAGTCAAAACTAGAAAGAAAAATTTCATTCAATTATGTAACAAAGGCAGGTCATGCACAAATAAACATTTTTTTCATTAATATCTATTTTTATGCAGAGGAGGTACTTCAGAACTAATCTTGAAGGTCTGTAGAAAAGTTGATTCTGGCTATGTGATATGACACTATATTTTATAAATTATTACTGAATAAATTTCATATTATATATAAAAATGGATGTTATTAAAAGAATTTTAGGGTGGGGAAGGGATTACTAAATGGGACATGTGGAAACTCACTGGTTGCTGCTAGTTACTCCTGAGTCATTCATTAATCTGATTTTACTTAATTTTTGTTAATGACCTTAGTTGTTAGTCAAAATCTTTCCTGATTTTGAGAAGTCAGAAAATTTTATCAGGTTTGCTTTTATTTGTTCAGTAAGGTTGAATGACCTTGAAAACTAGCAGATTAAAACTGAGATGAATGTAATGGTACAAGGTACAAGATCATGAGCGTAAGAAAAAGACCACGAAATCTAGCACCTCCGTGGTTAAAAAAAGCTGTTAATAAACAAACAATGATAATTAGTAAATAGGGCTAAAATACAATGAGTAAATACTGAGTGATACACAAGTCAAGGCTTAGGAGGAGTCCAAATTTCTTATTCCTGTTCAATTGCTTATTGACAGACCCTTGAAGAATGGGTAGTTCATAACCAGCTGCAGCAATCCAAATAACATGTTCAGAATTCTGGTAAAAGTGATTTGAAGAAGTCCTGATAAGACGTTGGTATACTCAATGAAATTTTGGGGTTTTTTGTTTGTGGAAGGCTTGTTGGAATTGGAACAGATGCAGAGAAGGACAACTGGAGTCAGTGGGGAAAACACCTCACCAAATTAAAGGCTTGTAAAGATACCCCACCATGGAGACAAAGGGTAACATCATGAAAAGCTCTGGTATGACAGACATATTCATTAGCTTCAGTCTGGAAAGCAGGGAAAATATGTCTGAGTAAGCTTCTATAACTGTTTTCTGACTTCAACAGAGAACAAAAGAAATCTAATTGGTTTTAATACATACACTGGTGTATATATTTACATTACTGTGAATTCAAGGAAATAGACTTGCAAAATCTTTTCTTACTCTTCACTGCTTTTTCTACTTTCTACACAGTACATTGCAATGTTTAGTTTCCCAAATCACAATTTAGCCAGGCACCAGATTTTCAGTCTTGATCTTGTGACCAGTGCCCAGCAGTCGGTATTGCAGTAACGTTGTTAGGAGGTGAGTTCAGGACCACCTCAGCCTTCTGACTCAACAGTTGCACCGCAGCATCATCTAAGTCCTGATTTACAATAATCTTTCCAGCCTCTGCAAGCCGACAGCAGTATAAAAGGACATCGCTGCAGGTCACAAAAACACTCAATGCAACTTAATTAAAACAGGCACTGCCACCAGAGAACCAGCAAATCTGAACAGGCCAGTGAGACCTGTCAGAGCCCTGCTCCCTGCACGTTCAGTCTCTCAATCTGAGTCTCTCCAAACACCTCACTCAATCCCATCCCACAGTGATTCACTGAGTTTAAACACATGAACAACCCTTCCTACCAACTTGTATAACCTCCCTCATGCCACAGACCACTGAATTTCACACAGTAATATACATACAAGCCCAACAATACCACAGAATACGTGTTTCAGAACAGAAACTACTTGTTGAGGTATGCTCATACAGCAGGAGGTCGTCAAGGTTGTGACTACAGCCCACGAGGACAAAACTGAATTATCCGATACTGATAGGAACAGGCACAGCAGCACTGGGCCAGCCTAGGTTGTAAAAACATTTATAGTTGTGCTGTGCTCTTTGCCGCTGCCACATTGACACAGCAGCACCCAACATAGCTATTTGGAAGATCCTTGGCTTACCTTTGACTGCAGTTCTCACAGACTCTCCAATTTTTGGTAGGCCTGTAGCTTCTAGCTTTTAAGTCCTACATAGGGCTTGCCAGGCAGGTTAAAAAGCTTGCAGTACCTTTGGAGACACTGAACATTAATCTTGTTTAAATGTCTTGGGTTCAGGGGTCTGGATTCATCCCCCACCACTGTGCCAGCATTGCACACAGATTTCCCCAAGGCATTGGCCTCAGCAATACAGTCAGCTTAGGCTCTCCGAATGAAACAGAAGAGCATCCAGGGTGCGAGTAAAACCTTCAGTGTAATGAACTGTCTTCTACACATACCTTCTTCTCTACAGAGGAAGATCATAATGAGTGTATCCAGCCTGGGAGCTTCTGTACAGGAAGGAAAATGGGATGAAAGCAGGACAGTTTATGTGTTTTGTTCGAAGTCAGGAGCAGAAGCTGATAATATAACTCAGATCACCCAGTTATGTAATCCATGGCCTACTGAAATCCCATTGAGTTTCTCTCTCTGTTCTGTGTTTTTATAGCACCACATAAAATGAGGGTTGGATTTTGTGGTGTAGACACTTATGGAACTATATATCGTAAAAGCCTCCTACTGGAAACATTGCTTTTATGTTATTACTGTTGTTGTTACTCTTGTCATTACTGCTCGTATTGTTACCTTTCCATGCCCTCAAGAAAAATATTGAAAACAGATAAATGTAAATATTGCTTTGATGTTAATAGTACAACTTGAAAGTCGCTTTCAAGAGAACCAGAAGCAGACCGCTGGAGTATTTTCTACCCCCGATGCATGCATAGTGCTGTACGGTGTTGTGAGCTGATGAACACATCCAAGGAACATTTTAAGTTACACGACAAAAGGAGAAGCCATAGCACAAGGCGCTTTTGAGTGTGGGTCTCCCCTTTGGCTGCAGCTGAGTCCCACAACCTCACCTCATGACCCTCTGCACCAGACCATTCCCCTTAGTGGTCACACCAACCAGGTCAGCGCAGTTTTCTTGGCCGTGTGGGGGCCGAGTGCAGGAGAGGGACCGAAGCAAATACACGAGACGGCAGCCCGGCTGTGGGAAAGCGCGCGGGGAAGGGCAACTGTGTGAGCCTCACGCTTAATGCTTGGGCTTGGAGAGGTCTGCAAAAATAATCTTCCTTCTACTGAGAGGGCTCGAGAGGGGAGGAGGGATGTCGTACAGGGAGTGCCTGCCTGTGTGTTCCTACAGCATCAAACACAACAGCTCCCCGAGACTTTTTGAGGCCCTTGGAGACTAGCATAACACAAACAATAGTACATTATCATCACTTTTAGTCCTTACTCGTTTTCTCCCAAATGCTGAACTTGCCGAAAGGAGGGAGGGGACCTGATCCAGAAATGGGATACCCATTCCCTGCAAAACAGAATCACGTCGTAACTTAAATAACAGAGACGTCGTATGCAGGTTGCTGACAGGTTTGAAGCCATAGCTTAGAGAAGCCCTAAATCTCCTCTTGTATTTACACTTCTGGCCCCTCTTTCCCCTCCGGAGTGCTGCACTAATCACTTACAATCCTCTTCTTGGAACAGGGTGGTAACTCTGCGCAGTCAAAAGCACTCTCGCTGCAATTAAAGCTTGTCTCCCTTATTAATAGGTATAATCACACCGTTCCACACCCCTTGCTTGGAGCAATTTGTACATTTTCTGACTATATCCCTACCCGTCATTGCCTAGGAGTGTTTAGAAAACGTTTTGGGTTTTTTTTGCACATACTCATAAGAAACAAACAAAAAGG
The DNA here is from genome assembly GCF_000687285.1 of Phaethon lepturus. Classification (NCBI taxonomy): domain Eukaryota; kingdom Metazoa; phylum Chordata; class Aves; order Phaethontiformes; family Phaethontidae; genus Phaethon; species Phaethon lepturus. Next base: position 5,383 of record NW_010521366.1, on the reverse strand, counting down.
CTTTGTCTTCAAGGACAGTAGCAGGAGGGCTGACTATGTAAACAAAAATCCTGTTTCCCATTCTACTGCCTATGTCCCATTATTTGTGAGTTACACCATGGAGTAAGGCTAGAATGAGGCTTGCTATGTATATAAAGAGGAAAGGCAGATGTCCCGTTTCAGGAAAACAGTGGATCTGTTTTTCCCAATATACGTGTGAAAGACAGTCAGTGCCATTACACAATCAGGGGACTTTTTCGCTCTAATGGTTCTGCTTTGCCATTGCTCCTGCGGCCCAAAGCCCGTGGGACCCTGCAGCCGTGGCACCAGGGGCCGTGCGGTAGCCCCCATCAGTGTCACTCGAGTGCACACATTGTGTGACACCTTCTTCCATTCAGGAAATGGGTGGGAAACCACACTTTGCTTGAGCGGGTTTTCTATACACGCCTCAGGGAGGGGAGGCAGGGAGAAACACATCTAACAGTCTTGCTTGTTCTCTCATTTTTTTAAACCATAATTAGCACAGTGCAACAGGGATTAAGTGATACATCTATGGTATTTTTGTACAAGCACACAAAAATATGACCTAAGAATCTTTTTCAATATTATTTTCTCATTAAAGATTTTAACATAATGTAATACTTAACTTGAACCCCTGTGGAAGCTAGCACAACCTAATAGCTAAATCATGGGCATTTAATGCAGAATAGAACATGTAATTACCAGAGTGAATCTTAGAATAGTTTAACTTCTTTTGTTATGGTAAAATGAATCAATAGGGTTTCAACATTTAGGTCTCGGTCTTGCACAGACATGTCCCTCTGTGGAGCTGTTTGCGTGACTGGAGCCTCCATTTTTTTCTATTATTAAAGGGATAATTGGTGCATAATGAAAAATACTTAAACAACTGTCTCTATTATACAGAGCTGAATTTAAAATTTTTCATGATATTGTACTTTTTATTCAGTAGGAGCTAGGAACCCCATAGGGTTTGCATGTATAAACTATCCACCTTCTATCTTATGTGTGGTTGTTTTGTAATGCAAATATTCTTCTGTTTAATCTTGGAACAGGGACAAAACTTCCTGCAGTGCATCTTTTTTTTTTTTTCTGTGTTGCCTTTACGCCTGTTCTGTAAGTGCCTACAGAGTAATTCCAGTACTGCAAAGTCAAATCCTGACCAGCTACACCTATTATTATTGCTGTTGTAACTGTTGTTGGTTTTCTTTTTTTTTTAATACAGAAGTTATGACTTTATTACTGATTCTTTTCTAACACAAAAAACACCATTATAATTATTTTGTCATAGCATATGTGCCTTTTGTTGAGCCTTTTCGAACCACCAAATTTCAAGAAGACTGTATTCTTGTCTTGTGAGGGACCAAAAGAACCTGAATGACTGTCAGATGAACTAGAAAGCATCATGAGAAGAAAAAAGATAGTAAATACTTTGATGCAATGGGAACATTTCTTCAGCGTAAATACAGAGAATCATAGAATAGTTTGGGTTGGAAGAGATATTTAAAGGTCATCTAGTCCAATACACCTGCAGTGAGCAGGGACATCTTCAACTAGATCAGGTTGCTCAGAGGCCCGTCCAACCTGACATGCGATGTTTCCAGGTATGCGGGAATCTACCACCTCTCTGGCCAACCTCTTCCAGTGTTTCACCATCCTCATTGTAAAGAATTTCTTCCTTATGTCTAGACTAAATTTACCCTCTTCTAGTTTAAAACTGTTACCCCTTGTCCTATCGCAACAGGCCCTGCTAAAAAGTCTGTCCCCATCTTTCTTATCAGCCCTCTTTAAGAACTGAAAGGCTGCAGTAAGGTCTCCCCAGAGCCTTCTCTCCTCCAGGATGAACAATCCCAACTCTCTCAGCCTGTCCTCACAGCAGAGCTGTTCCATCCCTCAGATCATTGTTGTGGCCCTACTCTGGACCAGCTCCAACAGGTCCATGTCTTTCCTGTGCTGGAGGCTCCAGGGCTGGATGCAGCACTGCAAGTGGGGTCTCACCAGCGTGGAGTAGAGGGGCAGAATCAGCTCCCTCGACCTGCTGGACACGCTGCTTTGGATGCAGCCCAGGCTACGGTTGGCCTTCTGGGCTGCGAGTGTCCAACTTTTCATCCATCTATGCCTTCAAGGCATGACACAGCTTCATTATGCACATCTTTGGCACAAACCAACTGCTTGCTTGTCATTTCTGACAGTGTTAGACAACGTTTCATCAACAGGAGGCAGGCAACCAAAGGAATCCAGACCACCTGAGATCTACATTAAGGATTTGTAGGTTTTTAAAGAATCACTGCAATCTCAGTCTGAGGTGATCCTGACATGACTCTGAGAGAGTTAGGCCCTGGAATCCACATGTTTGTATATAATCATGCACAATACATATTAGGATCTAAAGGGAGAAAAAGTCCTTCCATTGAGAGTCTTCTCCTTACTTCTGATCTCAGTTTTTTAAAAGTTTGGAAATATTTCACATCTTTACAGATAGAAGCAGGTATCAAAATAAGAAAAAACCACAACTTTTTTTCATTAGAAATGAACTTTCAGCTTCTTCTTGAACAAGAACATATCAATCTGACTTAGCGGTTGTTCTTAACATAGGAAAAATATTGGCAGCTCTGGCAGGGGAACTTTCTTTTCATTCTACTACTTATAACAGACTTCAGAGTATGTGCATGACTTGCTGCACACTTACTATAAAAAAAAGCACATACAAAGATAGAAACACACATTCTTTTTTGTTTGTTTAAATGCAAATGCGCTACAAATTAATGGGCAATAGCAGAAAGTTCCTTTCCTTTCTAGCTTAGCTTGGAAACCACAAAGTCATTCAATTTTGGATCCATTCCTACTTCTCGAACTCCCCAGGAGATTTAGTAAAAGCAAGACATAGCTCTTTCCTGGAACCCCATGGGCATTACTACATTTTTAAGATGTAGATAAGGCTGCTACACTCTGCATTTGGAAAGTCAAGATTTATATATTTATAAGGTGCTGAAGCTGGAAGGCTTTCATGTTAGGCCCTCGGTTCACAATCTCCAGCAAAAGAGGAAATGGAGGGTATGTCAGCAGCAAGCAACCGAGCACAGAACAGAGACATCTCAGCTCAGTGCATATGTTCACACAGCTGAGTGCTATGTAGAGATACCATGTGGGTCTGGAGAGCAAAATATTTATGTTAGCATAGCATTGCTTTCAGCAGTAGCACGTCAACAGCACTGCTCGGGCCCAGTACCAAGCTACCATCTTTTAAGTTTTCAAGTGTCTTACAAAAGTTAAAAGGAGTCTTCATCACTTGAGTGATAACTCTTTTCCTGGGCAGACGGGGAAGGAAGGGAACAAAAATAAAACAAAAGGACATGCCTGAGGAGCTCTGGTTTTGCTCCCGAGTACATGCAGGGTGGGGGGGAACACAGCACGACAAGTGTTCAGCCTGGGCACAGCTCTGGGAAAGGCATTGCCAGTGGTTCACGCAGATGGAGAGGTGACAGTTCAGCTTTGTAATCACCAGAGAACTGGTTCCTGATTCCTCCTGGTCTTTTCCCCTCTTCTCCAAGGGCAATGGACCCACCTGCAGTATTTAACCAAGAAATAGATGCATGGATAGCCTCTCCTTAGAGTTCACTTTCTTAGACTGATGCTGAAGTCTCTGAGCAGGACCGTGGTGGTGACTGGGACCAGGAGCAGCTGTTCTGTGGCTTGAACCCTTTTTCCAGCTTCTCCCAATGCTGTCTGCTCAGCCTGGTGAGCTTGCAGCTGGCTTGCAGCCACTCACGGAGAAGAGGGGTGGAAAGCAGGGATGCTCCTGACCCAACTGCTGCAAGCAGAGCAGGTGTTTTCATGCTACAGCTCTGAGCAGAGACACTAGAGTGAAATATTCAGGATCAAAATTCAAGGAAAACAAGCACATCTATCAGCAGCAGAGCCCAGAGCTGCTAAAATATTTTTTTTCAGATTTATGTTATGCCTTTTACATCTTCCCATGACAGCAGCCACCTACAATGATCCTAACTCCTCTCTTATCTGTCTTCCTAATACACTACTCTCAGTTTACCTAATGTTTCCAGTTCCCTTTTCCCAGTATGGTCAACTCTCATTTCCCATTTACACTAACCTCCCAGTCTCCACCACTTCCCTGCTTCCAGATCCCTCCCTGGTTAGCTGGGCAATGGGCAATGTGGCAGATTTGGGAGATGGCAGATCAGCCAGGGAGTATTCCTTTGCTATTACGTAGCAGAAGAACAAGCAGATATATACACTGCATTTGCACTACAGTCCTTCCCCCAGTAGGGCAACAAATTGCATGTTGCTCTTGATCCTCATTAAACGTTTGAAGAATTTAAATCTCTTTGAGATCTTTATCCTTCTGTCAAATTCATTTGTAGCTGGACATCACTGGGGAATGATGGACAGATAGTATAATCGCATAAGCCTCCTTTCACTGGGAAGCCACAGTAAAAAAAACAAAAAAAACCCCAAACAAACAAACAAACAAACAAAAAAAGAAAACAGGCAAAAGTAGCAAAAATAATTATGGTCCTTTTTGAAGACTGGATGGAGGCAGAAAGATGACAATTTGATAAAGATCATGCAGTGAACAGGGCTAGAAGCAATGTTTAGAATCTCCCTTCAAAATGCTAAGTCCGTTGGGTGGCGCTTACATGTGCTGTGACGTACGGATACCACCGAGGCGCTGGCTGCCAACGACTGCGAAGGCTGCGGGTCCTCTGCGCAGCCCCCATCCCAGCTCAGGGGGAAAGCCGCTTCCTTCCTCACCTCCCATTCGCTCCTCCAGCTCATCATCTGGGGGAACTCTGCTGTGGTTCAGATAAGCAAGTCCGCGGAGGCAGCGGGGAGCGTTTCAGAGAGGTGTGCATTAGATAAGTAGTCCACAGCCCTGTGTGGGATTCTGGGTTTTAGGAGCACCCAAACCTGGTGCCAAAATAACAGTTTATTGCGCATGCAGCATACGCCCTCAACACTAGCGTCCAAACGACTGTTTCTAAAGGGTACTTTCAGCGTTGCTGTGTGGAAGAAAGGACCCCAGGTCACTGACACCCCACCCCATTTTCTTGCTAGAAATATTATCGCTATATTACATAAGAAATCTCCTGGAAATTTGTTGCAGTTGATGTGAAATGCATTAAGCCACTGCACCTAAACGATAAATCTCTAGTGCTGTAGGTAAAAGCAGCGCTGGAGGCTGCCTGTCATTAAGCAGCTGTGTGCACCGCTGCTCGGAGCAGCAGCGGGTGCTGCGAAGGGGACGCTGCAGGTCTGCGCCCCGCGGTCCCTTAACAGGGTGCGGGGAAGGGCAGCAGCCCCGGCTCCTGCTCACCCCACGCGCGGCGCGAAGAGGAGCAATGCTGCTGCCCTTGGGCTGCGAGACGCG
>NW_010521365.1:0-11597 GCF_000687285.1 Phaethon lepturus | reverse complement strand
ATCCTGGCTGAAACCAGGACACTGTTGACATTTGGAACAACCTTCAACCTATAATGCGATAGAAAGGATCACTGATTGACAGCCCACACCATCAAATTAAATTCTTTCCTTTTGAATTTACAAAGATCTTCAAACCAATACATAAAACATCTTGTTATATATATTTTTTCCCCACCCCCCAGAGTGGTGGAGAAGCAGGAGAGGTGGTTTGGAAGAGCTGTGGGTCAGAGCTGGCTGAGGGTCAGCCCCCCATGCCATGAGGGGGGTGCGCCGGGGCTGACGGGGGCAGCAGTGGGACCCCCCCCTCCCGCGGGACCTCCTCACCTCCTGCCGGGTCCCCCCACTCCTGCGGGACCCCCCACTCCTCCTGCAGGACCTCCCAGAAACTCCCCCCGACCTTTTAGTTGGGGCGATCTGTGTGGAGGTACAGGAGAATATACGGTGCAAACAGGTGCTCGACGCTAGAAGCAACTGAACTGAGGGTGAGCCAGTGGTTTCTTGAATTAAATGTGTTCAGCCTCTTGCCATCCAGACTTCTGCAGCCTGGCCCTTTTGGTAGGATCTTGTGTGGCATTACTTTTTCTGAGAAGATGGTGAGCTTCCATCTCCTCAGGTACCTGCACCTTCTATTGCTTCCAGCAAGAGCATTGCAATATGATCCACCACAGCCTGCCCAGGAGAAACACACGAACCTCCATTAGATTTAGCAGCCTGCTCCAACAGCCTGCTGAATTACAGTCGTTTGCTTGCTATAATTCGGTGTTGCCTGTGTTCAAGAAATCATCTTAAGGTCTGGGCTTCCATACGTTAGAAAACCACTATACTCGTGTGCTTTCCACCAGTTTGGACTGGGTGAAATAATGTAGCTTATTACACTCACAGGAGCAAAAACATTTTTCTTGACAATTTATTCTTCCCTCCCAATCTGTGACAGCACAAGAGTCTTCAGTTTCAGTTTGTGCTGAAAAACCTGTTTCTGCCATTTCTTGTCCACTTGTTTGTCTGTTTGAGGGGTGGTAATGGTGAGTGGGGAAGCTGCTTTTAATGTTTTGAGACAATTCAAATAAGCTGGTTTGACTTTTCCTTAGAATATGCAGGATGTGCATTTGGAGACTGGTGTAAGTACTTTAAAAATATTGTCTCATGTTAAATTACAGCATTAAAATTTCATGTACTCTATCAGCATTTATTGCTGAATTGAATTCAAATGTTTCCATTTAGGCCCACTGACCTCCAAAGATGCGTACCATGTAATGAGGGTATGTGTTACCCTGGAAGAAAGGCGGATATTACTGGACCCTAGGATGCAAACTCTTCTTGCCCCACAATTACCTGCAGTATTGACAATACAGGAGAAGGCTGAGAAGGAAGAACAAACTTACCATGACAGAACTTGCACTGGGACAGGGATGTCGGAGTGCAGGCAAGCTGAGGAAGCACATGCTGTGTCACTGTGGAGAGGGTGAAGGGAAGGCTTGCGTTGGGCTGTATTATATTGCTATTCCGCTATTTAAAAAAAAAACCCAAACACAAGTCTAACCCCAGAAAACTAGTAAGTTGTATGGACCTTGTTCTTCAACAAGTGTCATCATCATTTCTCAAACTTGTTTACATAAGGAGTATATTTCGCTCATGCTTATCCATGTGTGCAAGTTCCAGATCTACCATTAAGAAGTTTTGCTGAGTGTGACACCCACAACTAATTTACTAATCGTACAGTTGTGTTACCAGATGCTGAAGTGGCTCTGAATCTATCTGCTGAGGATGATATTTTAAATGTGAAGATGCTAAAGTTTGTTTAACATGTCAGTCATGTCAAAGTCTGTTTGGATATATTTTAAGTTTTCATAGAATTGATCCGTTTCTGTAAAAATAGCTCAAAAGGGATCATTATTATAGATTAATACAGACAAGTCCACAAGGCTATCGTTCATGCTTCATAAAAATTCCATTTAATTTTTAAAATCTGTTGCTGTATCTGCTGCAATATAATCTTGAGTCAGGAGGGATAAGTAACCATTGTAATGCAACAAAACCAGCTGCGCAATACAAAGGGATTAATTTAAGGTTGATCATTTAAATAACAGCTAATAAAATCAAACTCATTTTATGTACATTTTAAGAGTTAGACTAATCAAAGCTTAACATGTGATAGAATAATAAAGCAAAGCTCATTGATTTAACATAGTAAAAATATATAAAATAAGAAAGAGCTGGAATAAGCACAAGCTTGCAATAAGAGAAAAGTGCGGAGCGTTTAATCTTGTGATTGCTTAGATCATTGTAGAAATTCAGAGTGACTTCAGCTGGAGTCACAGCACCCTGGTAGAAGGCTAGTCTGCTCTTCTCTTGGTGTTGCCAGTGCCGCCTGTTTGGCTGTGGGATTTTGCTGGAGGGATGTGGAAACTTGATGTAAAGGCTGGCATTTCACGCTATCACATACTCTCTGTTTTCAACAGACGGGAGAAAAAAGAGGGGAGAGGTAACCCACTAACACGCAGCCATAGGAACCAGGGCTTCATCAGCAAAGACTGATGGTCGATCAGGCACATTTCTGCATATTCCATAAATTCATAATCTGGTAGAAAAATGAGGAATCATCAGAATATTTAATGAAAAATTTATATTGCCAGTGCAAGTTCAGGTGTTTAAGTAATTGTAGCAGAGTTATACTATAAAATAAACAGCCTCATTAATCTGGGTCTGTGATAGATTAAGCTGTCCTTGCGTTTTCTTTTGCTAGGTTTCTTATAGAAGCGAGCCTTGTGCATTTTGGAGCCCTGTCTGATTTTTCAACAAAATTTGACATCTGGGTAGTAGTCTTAAAGCTGTTCAGTTACAATAAGAAAAGATGCCTGGGAAGAAGAGAGAAAAGCCACAAGTGCCTATCTGTGAAAAACTGTCCCTTGGGATCACCCTTACACAAAAAAGAGAAAAATTGAAGTTCCTCAGCATAGGAAAAGCTTCAATCAACCATGAGGTAAAATCCATAGGAAACAAGAGTTCATTAGTGCCAGAGCTCACAGAACTTGTAATTATTCAGATTGTTTACTAACTTCAAGTTTTAGACAACTCTTTTTCTTTGATACATCACCTGAAGCTTAACAGGGTATTAGATCTGCTTTTTATCTGTGGAAGGCTACAATGAAAACAAAAAACCCCAACCTCGTGTTCCCTAGGTGATTTTCTTTCTGTGTGTATATGCATGTATGTGACAGGAGAGGAGGAGGGGAGAAGGAAAGGGGAGCAGAAAGGAACTTGATGGTTGGACTTGATGATCTTAAAGGTCTTTTCCAACCTTAATGATTCTGTGATTCAGTGATTCTATGAACTGAAATGTCCTTTTTCAAGATTTGGTAAGGCGGTGTGTTATCCTGTCTGCGTTCTGCCTTCTGACATCTGGTGGCAAAATCTCTCCATTACAGTGTTTGCTCTGAATTTTTCAAAAATCCCCCCTCAGCCTGCGGGCTTCTCTGACATTTGTGGGTGCTTAGTGCCAGTGAAAACCAGGGTACTTGTGGATAAGGAGGTAATGCTGGTGTCTGGCAGGGAGCAGCAGATATGTCATGAAGCTCAAAGTGGGAGGAGAACAAAGAAGATCTGTGTAGCGGGTTTATCGCTCTAGCGGCAGCAGCATCTCTCTGCCTCCCAGGCCATGCCTTCTGCGCAGAGCGGAGACATCCGAGGTACCTCTGAACTGCTCATAAAAGCAAATTTTTCCACGCCGAGCTCTGAGCACCGAGCCTGCTTCCTGCTGCCAAATGCCGGCATACCTGCTCGACGCCGCAGCTGCCATGGATGTGTGCCCCCCGACCACAAGTAAAAATGCTCATTTTGCTCCTTGTGAATACTGAGCTTCGGGGCCGCAAGTGCATACAGAAACAGTTGGTCCTAAAATAATTTTTTTGAAGTAAACTAGAAGTGATTAAGCATTGGTCAGAATGGAAATGTCAAAATGATTCTCATGACCATACAAGATGCATCCCCAAGGACCTAGGGCTCCCTCAGTTATTGCTTACCGTCCTTACATTATATTTGGGCTTGGTTTCAGAAAACAAGCATTACCTGCATCCAGGATCAAGCCAAGAGTTTTAATCTTATGTTTACCATGCTCCATGGATAAGAAAGAAATGGAAATTTGAACTGACCTTCTGTTACATGAGACCATCCTGCAGGTGGTGAAGCTCTTCAGGTTGGCCGGAGTTGAGGCAGTCGATGTCAGGGCAAATGTTTTGGCAGGGTGATGGATGCCAGACAGAAGCGCATGGGGTGCAGGGAGTCAGGTGGTGACATTTCTGTCCGTCCACACCTGGCTGTTTAGCATGGGTAACCAGATACTAATTTCACCTCAGTCAGGTGAAGGTGGACTTAGTTGTAACAGTGGAGAGAGGCAGACATGAACTTTTTTGAGCAAGATCAGGGCATCCCAGTACTCTGCCATCATGTAGTCCAAACTCTGAACAAGACAAGGTTAATCTAAAGGACTGCCGACTACAGATTTACTCCCTTCAAAGGAATTGGACGACGACAGCCACAAAAGCAGAAAAACTCAAAGGCACACATCCTTTAGCATGTCCTACCATGTATTTGATGAAGAAGGAGAGCCTTGAGAAGGAAGGCAGAGTTCCCTCAGTCTGACTTCCTAGCCCTGCAGATCCTGAGATCTAAGTGGCAGTAATCCTCTCTAGGTACATAGAGTTTTCTTTCATTTTTATACAAAGAGAAATTGCTTATATCTAGGCTATTAACTAGGTAATCCATTAGCTCCACATTTGTAATCTCATTGAAAGCTATAGCTACTCTAAATAGAAAATGTAACTGTTTACATATATGGAGTGGATTTTTTTCATTCTGCATTAAACAGAGGCATTTTTTCATGCTGAATTAATAGCTGCTTGTCCTTAGCCAAGCCAAAATGGTCTTTGGTTCTTTTTTTCTCAAAAAAAAAGAAAAAGAAAAAGTGTTTCCTTTTCATCTTGTTTTTTTAAAATATCTTGAAATCTGCAATTCAGAACATTTAAACATGATCACATTTTATTTGGTGTGTCGTCATTGTCCCCCCCTTTCAGGCTGTTTTGGAATAAATACTGTAATAATATTCTAAATAACAGTACTTCTGCTCTTGACTCCTGATCTACTTTTGCCTGTACTCAATATGCAGAAAGATGATATCAAAATACACCTTTTTGCCTTACTATTAAAACACCATAAAATGCAAAGACTGCAACAACCTTTAAGGCATCTTTTAATGTTTTTTAACGCACATACACAAGCCTGGTACATTCTTGAGTGCAATGCTCTTTTATTTTTCCCTCCCTTATTAAAACATAGGGGGTTATAATTCAGAGGAAGAAAGACTTAAAATCAGAAAGAAATACTGAGGGACAGAACATGTTACTCCTACTTAATGCACTGTATCCTTCACCAAACTTACTTAGTGAACTTTGGCTGGTATCATTTGAAAGGGTGTGTTGTAACTATAAAACAGGTGTGGTATGATTTCTGTAGAAAAAAATAACCCAGGTAAGTTCACAGTGACTTTTTTTTGCAGCAAACAACTCATCTGACAACCCCCTAATTTATCTCCCACTGTGAGGGAACTGAGTTACTGGGCTAATAAGCTTTGACACCTTTTTTTACCAGAATTTGTGATGCCTGTTTTTAAAATGACACTACACAGATTAGAAAATGCTATATCATGAGATAATAAATGGCACCATGAATCTCTGCAATGAAGTCTAATCCTTCTTGTAGATGAGTTCTCAAATCTGCCAACACATGTTGCCCTCGGTAAAGAGGTTTCAGGAAAAAAAAGTATGATTCGTTTTGTGAAATCAGCTTGATCCTTTCTTACCTTTACTACTCTTTGTCTACATAACCTCCTGTTTTCACAAGGTCTCCTTTTCTTTAATATAATTTAATTACATAAATATAATTAATTAATAAAATAATTCAAGACATAATTTTGGCAATAATTATATTTATTTAAAAATTAATTTAAAACCTCATTAAGTAAGGAAGTCTGCTTTTTTTCTCATTTTGTCTATAATGCAACCTTTAATATTACATTGAAACAAAATTAACATACATTTAGCCAAGGATAAAACATTTATTAGTTTTGGAGTTCTTTGTAGCATGACTGCGAGAGCTGGTACTGTTTGATCCACAGGAAAATACGAACTACCATATTGTATATGGTACATATACCTACCATATTGTATATGGAATAAGACAAACACATGCACGAATGAGTTCTATAATATAGTAAGCCAAATTTAGCCCAGATGTGTACAAGCATTTTTTATCCTGTTATTTTTTTTCTCCTGATTTCTTTCCCTGGATGCCTGATTTAGTGATATTTTCTATTTCCTGCTCTGAGTCCCACAGATGTAGGTGTAGGAGGAATAGTTGTTTTTCCTTTTTTTTTAAAAGGAAAAATGGCTAATATTGTTTCCTGGATATAGTTTGGGGGTTTTCCCAAGCTCACGAATAATATTTCCCATACCTCCAATAAGAAACCATCACTACACTGAATATTCTTGTAATTTACACTTCTGTTGTGCAATAGAGCCCTGTAGTCACCCCCAAATATTTGGCTCACAGACTCTTCCATGACCATATAAATAAAGCACATACCTGTTGCTTATTAAATCTATAATATAACTGAGAATATTACTTGTTCAAAAGAAAATTTAGGACTATTTCCAAAAGGTGGGGAGACCAATTATTGTTCTACTTTCAATCTGAATGCTTCTGGTGGTTTTTTTTCTGCTTTTCACATGGATTACAGGCTAGGTTCAAAAAGAAATTTAGGAGCTACAGCACAAAATATTGCAACACCTAACTTTTTGGTACGTGCTTCACCCAGAGGAAGACTCAGAAGCTCTGCCTGGCAGCGTAGGGTCTCATAACGCACAGAGAAAGTAAGGTGCCTTATGATGATATATAAAAGATCTAAAAAGCTCAATACTGACTTGTCAAGAGGTAGCAAATGAGAAATGAGGAGTGCAGGTTTTTAAATCTTTCCCCTTAAGGGAGCTTAGGTGCTTTACAAAGTATTAGAAAGAAGCATCTTTATATTTTAAAATAGCTACAGTTCTCACAGCCTGGGGGATTTTGCTCTTTCTGATGAAATAGCTTAAGAAGAAAGATTCGTTCGTATGATGTTCTGTGGGGTAGGTCAGACAAACAGCATTCGTCACAGGGTTTCTTCATCTTTGTTTACCTCTGCTTTGTGGATGAGTTCGGGGAAGTAAAGTACCACCCCTGATAGGCGAAGATCAATAGGCACCACTTACGCAAAATGGGCATACAGTAGTCCGGGGGACCAGCTGCACTTTGCCTCCAGGTGCCCTGAGGGAGTGGGATGATGTCACCGTGAGACCGCTCTCTATCATCTGCAGATGTTCATGGTGACAGAAGAAGGTCCTGAATAATTGGAAAATGGTAAATGTGCCCACTTTCAAGAAGGCACGAAAGAGGATGTGGGGAACTACAGGTCAGTGTGCAGGAAGGTTGTGGAGAAAATTCTTGTGGAAGCAATTTCCGCACACATGAAGGACAAGAAGGTGATTTGGAATAGTCAATATGGGTTTACCAAAGGCAAATTGTGCCTGACCAACCTGATTGCCTTCTACAATGAAGTGACTGGCTGTGTGGGGAAGGGGAGAGCAGTGGGTGTTATTTATCTTGACTCCAGTTAGGCTTTTTGACATGATCTACCATGACTTCCTTGTAGCCAAACTGGGCAGATATGGGCTGGATGGGTAGTTTATAAAATGGGTGCAAATCAGTTGAACTGCAAGGCTTAAAGAACAGCAGCTGGTCACTAGTGGCATTCTTCAGTGTTCAGTACTGGAGCCCATACTGCTTACAGTCTTCACTAACAATCTGGATGACAGTGGCAAACGCTCCCAGCAGGTGACACCAAAATGCAGGGAGCGGTTGATACACTGGAGGGCAGGGCTGCTGCTCGGAAGGATCAGAACAGGCTGGAGAAGGGAATGGAAAGAAACTTCATGTCAACAAAGACAAAAGCAAGTCCAGCACCTAGGACAGAATAACCCCGTGCAACAGTACAAGCTTGGCACTGACCATCTAGAAAACATCTTTGCAGAAAAATGCCTGTAGGTGCTGGTGGACAAGTTGAACATGAGTCAACAGTGTGTCCTAGCAGTGATGAAGGCACGGCATACAAGAAAACTGAAAGCTGTGTTTGGTCAGCCCCTTTAAAGAAGGCAAAGGGGAGATCTAACTGCTGTGTTCAACTACTTGGGGATGCTTACGGGGAAGATGGAGCCAGTGGCTTCTTGGACGTGCACAACAAAGGGATCAGAGGCAGTGGACACAAGAGGCAGAAAGAGAAATTCTGAGAAATTTGCTTGGATGTAAGGAAGAAAATCCTTCATGATGAGGGTGGTCAAATTCTGGAAAAGGGCCAGAGAGGCTGGTAGGTAGAATTTATGTCCTTCAAGATATTTGAAACCACTGGACACGGCCCTGAGCAACCTGATCTAACTTTGAAACCAGCCCACCTGTGACTGGGGTTTGGATCCTCAGCCTGACCAGACCTCCAGAGAACCCGTCCAACCCAAATTTACTCTCTGATTCCCAGCTTTTTCTCTTCTTAATTGAAAGCAACAAAGCCTTGCTGCCAAACTGACACTGAATATGTACATATATCTGTTGTTTTCATCCTGGAAGATGGCATTACTCTATGAGCAGCATTTATGTTAGCATGCAGAAGCAATCTGTGTCATTTCGTATCTTAAGAGAATAGTTTTAAACGGTAAAAAAATCATCATAGTGTTTATCTATAACACATGTTGTAGAAAAGGAAGAATGGCCACTTTTGTTATTTTTCACAGTCAGCTTTTTCCATTTTACGTGGAAGCTTTGCAAGATCAGTGACGATTCCAGTATGCTAGTTAAAAACCCCATTTCCTTCAAAATCCAATAACCAGCATGATTTTAATAAATGTCTGTGGGAGACTTATTAAAGAACCCCAGAATAACTTTGGTCCATTGCCTTCTCATTTTCCATCAGCTTTTCAGGAGGTCAGCAGCTCAGAACATGCATGCCTCTGAGTAAAGTCAGTGTTTAAAAGATACATATCAAATCCACATATGTGCAACTATTCAGAAACAAGTTTTTATTTTCCTGATTTCTATGCTGTGCTGTTCACCTTGAAATGGAATTGCTGAAGTTGTTCCAAACATTATACCCATTGTGAGTGACAATGCCCATTTTCATGTTTTATGCTTTTCTTTTAGTGTGTGGAAGAGCCCTACAGATTGATGAAAAGTAAGAAATAGTGACACTAACTCAAAAATGAAACAAGTTGAAGAAAGAAAGAGAGAACATTCATGTAATAATTGTGTTTCATAACTGTATTGTGCTCTAAGGCTAGAGTATTCAGCTGGGGATTTTCCAGTCAGAAAGATACAAATACAGGCTGTGTAGGACAAAGACTGCCAATCTGGTATTTCCAGAAAATGGTAAATTTATCATATCGTGCATGTGCAGCATGTACAAATGCACCTTTGGAGATGAGTCAGGCTTACTAACTAAGCATCTGTAAAACCAGCTGCACTGTATAGGTGCAATGGATCATTTCAGTTCTTCCCAGGAGTGTTGGCCATGCTGCAAAGCATGTAGAAAAGCTTCCTGAAAGCGTGTCTTTCCACATGGTGTCACGCAACCTGTGGATTTGTTCAGATTTTCAGATGTCAGGGAAAGAACAACTGCTCAGGTACAAGGAAGAAATTCTTCACTGTGAGGGTGGTAAGGCGCTGTAAGAGGTTGCCCAGAGAAGTTGTGGATGCCCCATCCCTGGAAGTGTTCAAGGCCAGGTTGGATGGGACTTTGAGCAACCTGGTCTAGGGGAAGGTGTCCCTGCCCATGGCAGGGGGGCTGGAACTAGAAGACCTTTAAGGTCCCTTCCAACCCAAACCATTCTATGATTCCATGACTCTATGTGCATCAGCATCATGCCATAAATAATGGTCACATTGTCCAAGATTTGCACAGACAAAATTCCTGGGTTTCAAAACAGGTAATCTTATCTATTGCTTTGTCTACTGTCTTTTCTTCTGTTGTTTGCATGTGACTTGTTTGCATTGTTTAAAATGGGTCGTAATAGTTCTGTGTCTTCAGATGTGTTTGCCTGATTTCTGTAACAGCAGGACACCAGTGTGAAACTACTAAGTATCCTCTAGTCACACAATGCACAGTCAACTTGAGTGTAATGATACATGCAGCTAATATGGGTGTCTGTGCTCCTATAATTTCGAGGTGTTTGCTACATGTAAAGTGCAACAGCTGCTATAGTTGCATTTTAGCTGCTGTAGCTGCATTTTCGGTGTGCTTTGACTGCTTTTAATCCAGTAACAATACTTGTGGTCCTACACTGACCCACGCAACAGTAAATGTTACCCATTCCAGTATGTATTCAGGATCCCTGGTCATATTGCATTGGAGGGGAGCACAGAGCATCCAACATCCAAATGTGGATCCACATTTGTTTGGGTCTACCGCAATGCATTGAAATCACACCGCTGGTAGCAGCATGGTCTTGGTTGTTTCAGTTCCCTCTGCATTATTTTTAGCTGCCTGCAAACGCAGAAACACGGTTACTGACTAGGGAAATCGTGATGTTATTGTATCAGCTTCCAATGAGTGAGATAAGACAACATTTGTCTTTACAACCAGCAGCCTTTTAATTTGGCTGCAGTCCGCATGTAGGCATGTATGTGTACTGCAGAGCTTGCTGCAACAGAGACTGTGACAGCCACATACCAGGCTACTTTTAACTTGCCCTTTCCATACCAGCCTCTTTGTGTTTCAACCTACAGCTGTGTCACTGTGTGTGGGGTAGTCAACATTCAGCCTTCATTTTGCCTTTTCTTTTTTTGACTGCAGGGACCTTTAGGTCTATATTTGGTTTTGGGGAAAAAAAATAATCAAACATTCTACAGATCTTTGCTTACATGGAAAAACTCTAGCAATGAGTAACAACAACTGGGGAAGTGTTTCACTTCCCTCTTCTGTTTCTCAAAGGGTTGACCATCAACATCACGCAAGATGTGATGACAGTTAAGGACTCAACAAAAGCTTCTTTTCAGAAAACTCGCTCTTATACTGGAACAAATTAAAAATAGACCACAGATGATTACGTATATCAGTACTTCTTAATGCTGCATGCATTCATCCCCATTAAACCTAGGAGTGGACAAGAATTCTGGGAGAAAACTGAGAATTTGACTCTGATATTATTGTAATGAAGGAGGGCCCTTTCTCACCTCCTCTGGCTCCTTCCACTTCTCTGCATCCCCTTTCGAACAGCACAAAACACACTGAAATAAATAAGCAAGCTATGCTTTTACTTCTCCTCACCCACCAACACTTCCCTCTATTAATCAACAGCCGTGGCACAGGACTGCGACCCACCCGCCGTCCCTAAGCAGAGGGAGAAGAGACCTTCAGCGTCTGACCCGAAATACGTTCCCCTTCCGCCTCCCAGGCGCGGGTGGCCGGACCGAGCCCGCGACCACTCCACTCGGGCGGCAGCGGGGGAGATGGGCTGGGCCGCGGCCTT
>NW_010521364.1:66157-93045 GCF_000687285.1 Phaethon lepturus | reverse complement strand
GTGACCCCCACTGTAGTCTCCCTGTGTTCCAACATTGCCACTTCTCCTTCAGCTGAAGTCATGGGCAGAGGGATGTGGTGGCAAGCGATGAGCGCTTGATTAGTACAGATGGTGTGAAGGTTGTGCAGAGTGTAGATACCAAGTGCACGTAGTTACTTTGAATCCATTAGGGCTTATAACTCTTGGCTTAGTATCAGTGCTGAGGACCTGAGGTGCTCTTGCTGAGCTGAGTGCTGTGGCATCTCTGCACTGGGTTCTCGTGTCCTGTTTCCACAGGGGGTTGTTAGCTCAACAGTGGTGCAGAAAGTGCATGGATCTGGCTCAGTTTTGGCACCTTATCCAAGGAAATGTTCTCATGAAACCTGGAGCACTTAGTTAGCCAAGCATGGATGCCCAAATGACTCACCTTGTTTTCATAGTGCTGTGCCTTAGCTAGTGAATATACTTGAGCCAGATAATCTGCAAGATACACTTTCAAATGGCAGTCACCAATTTCATGTTCATGACTTTTTCTTTTCTGGAAAATCTTTCCTGTCACCTGCCTTTTGCTTTAATCTTACCAGTTGTACTGCCGTTGCACTCTGTCATTATTCTGAGGAGTAAGGCATGACCATCTTCCTTTATTTTGTGGTGCTCTTAGCCACTTAGAATTCAGACAACATGCTGGCCAGGCATGTGTAGCTGTCTGCCTCCCTCACCCAGTCACTGGGTGCTGTTGCAGCTGCTGGTGCCCACATAAATATAACATAAATAATATGGGATAAGTGATGAGCTGAAAGTCTGTGGAGCTTAAGGTAATTAAGGTTATGAATGACTGTATTTCTTTAGGATGTACTGTTCTCGGAATACGATTTGGTGAGGCAACTGAGCCAATCTTAACTAAATGCAGGCTGTACTGAAAACTGCGGTCCTGCTTTGCCTGCACTCCTTGTGTTCCTTCTGCTTCCCTTGTGCTGGCACTGGTGCTGACTCATCCTATGGTGAGCTAGTTTAGGATACTAATTTGGCAGAAAATTACTGATTTATGAGGTTATTTTTGCCAGCTTGGTTCCTAGACTTGCTCAAGAGTAGAACAGAGAGCCATGGTGTGTGGAAAAGGAAGGGAGCAAAAAGGCTCCTTTCATTAGTAGTATGCTGCTAGATTTGTTAAGGCAAGTTTGAAGCATTTTAGAGAAGTGGTAAGAAATACTCGAGTCTTCATTTGCAGGATTCATAACTTTGATCTTAGTCTCCATTGAGAATTTGTTTGAGATGCCTTTGAAATAAGTCTGGTCAATTTGAGATCTCTATAGAAATCTTTGATTATGTAGCTTTGTAGACCTGATGCCTTTAATGTGTTCTGTTGTGCAGAATTTGTTTTTATTCCACTGGGCATCAAACTTTTCCTGGAATATACAAGTTATTTTAGAGTTTTATTTTCAGTATTCTTTCATTGATCTCTACTTAGGTTTTTCTGTGGCAGTGAGGATAGCACCTCCACTTTAGTAGCCTGGTTTAGATTGAGAATAAAATTATACAAGTATATTTTTACACAAATGCTTTGTTACAAACCAGCTGTTTATGTTTTTTATTAAGAAGTTTGTCTCAGATCAACTGAGAAGTCTTTAAGTTTGCTGCTGCATAAGTGCATTCATTCCCTACAATGTGAGCTTAAGTTTTGAGCCATATAATGTGGTATATCACTTGGGTAGAGGTGAAATCCATGCAGTTGAACAGGAATTACCATCTAGGTCTGAGAAAATTAACATATTTAATTGAAAACATGCATCTCAAAGATTTGGAGGGAGAAAAGTAGGACTTAATGTTGTCATCTGCTGAGATTTTTGCTTTAAACCCACCCCACCAAAACCCTCATGTCTAAAAATGTTTTCCAGTGAGTTTAGTTCACTAATTACAAAGCTACTTATGTTTATCTCATGTTAGATCTCTACTGTTCGTGAGCAGCTCTTACTTTCTGTGAATCAAGGAAAGCACAGAATTGTTGGTCTAGAAATACTATTTATGTATTAAAAAAATTATTTAACATTTCATAGGTCAATTTTGTCCTTAGTTTCCAGTTTACTTATTTTGAGGCCATACTTTTTGACACACTTAAAAGTGGTGTCACAAAGGCTTCTGCCAGAAAGAGTTTTGTGACCTTTGATGAACAGTGATTTGCTTGAGGCTTACAATACTGTTTAGGTTCAGATTCTCATCCACAAATAGATGTCTTGCACTACCTTGTTATTATATAATAATTTGTCTACTGAGGATGATTAATTTGATCCCTGCAAATTCCATATGTGACCAATTTACTATTACATATGTGATAATAGTGTACTTTCTTTTTAAATAAAAACTTTTTAGTTACAGATGAAAAATACTGAGTCAGACTGATGCTGTAGCTTGACGTGGGAACTTTCTTGACAGTGCTGGCTAAACAGTGCCTATCCCTCACCATTTACCTCCTATTAATTTTTTTTCAAATTATTATTTTATTTTTGTCCCCATAAATAACTCAGTTCCCGGGTTCATAGTACGGCTCACCAGTGATTTTACTGGCAAATCTCAGCCGATTTAGCTTGGTATTTGGGGGTAAATATTTAAGGAATATCTAAGTTAGTATTGCTCGTAAGGGTCAAGTTGTAAAAACAGACTTAATCTTGTATTGACATGTTCTGATCTGCTTTTATGAAGGCTTAAATACTAATTATATTTCATTTTTATTTAGGGTGCAATTTTCTTGGAAGGAATAACAGTTAAATGTGTGACCCAAGTGACAACACAGCCAAAGTTAGGAGGAATACAGCAAAAATGTCAGCAGTTCTGTGGATGGGAAGGGTATGAGAACATTTAGAATTTGTTTATTTATACTGTCTAGAAATAACGTTTATGTTTCTAGTTTTGCAGAGGGGAACAGCTCATTGTAAAAATTAAAAGGTGACTATTTTTGGTGAATTGTTTAAAAAAAAAAGCAAGCTTCAAAAACACTCGACAGTGAAACAGATGAGGAGCTTGCATTGCATTACGAAGCAGAATGATCAACTGTTGATATTAAGAAACAAGACTCTAGAACTGCTTTTCCATTTAAATAGCAAAATGCTTTCAGTTGAATTGTTGCTGTGCAAATTCCAGATACAGTCTAGTCCAGGTGTTTGTGTAAAATTTAGTGTTTGCTCAAACTTACTTATACAACTACTGTTACACTTCCGCATTGAGGTAAAATACTTGTTTGTATAGCCAACATGGGTTTGTGTCCAATGTTAATGAAAACATTGATTTTAATGTCTCAGATTCTAAACTCCTCCTTTCCAAAGCTGATGATCCAGGGAGTTGCTCACAGTGCTTCCTAACTTGCTAATGCGTATAGTTCTTCTAGTGCTTGTAATTTTGAATTCAGATATTTCTTCCTCCGAAGTTAAAACTTTGAAGTTCCACATAATTTAGTGTTTTGTCAAAAGCAAATACCTTTCTTCTTATCAGATGGGCGTTTCATTCTTCTTGCAAAATACCTTATTGGAGAAGATGTTCTAACTCAAAGTTAATCTTGCAGCAAGTCTGGTACAAGGTGTGACTGCAGTCTAATATAAAAAATGCATTGCCTTGTGTGACTGTTTATTGCAGAATATTAATAAACTTTTTTTTTTTTTTTAAGGTCTGGATTCCCTGGAGCACAGCCTGTTTCCATGGACAAGCAAAATATTAAATTTTTGGAGCAGAAGCCATACAAAGTTAGCTGGAAAGCAGACGGCACTCGGTAAGTTCGTTTTAAATGAAAAGGAAACACCCAGTAAATTGTGTAGACGGTTTGTATTTTCTTAAGAAAGTGAATTCACTTGTACAAAGGACAAAGCATATTCTAACAACAAAACTGACTCCAGCGATTTCTTTTTTTGCTGTCTTGATACTCAACATTTGCTGAAGTTTGTGGCCAAGTTTCTCTTTAGCAGCTGTTCTGCAGACTGCCTGTTAAGTGTATGTACTTTTATTCTTCTCCATAAACCTTGCCTGTCTGTCAGTCAAGACTTGCCACCAAGGTCATAGAATAATATTAAATAACAGTTAGACTTTATTAAGCTAAAGAATTTGTTTATAAAAGCTAAATTAATACTTCTAGTTGATCCTTCAGAAGCTGGCTAGTGTTAGAAATTTCACAGTTGTTTTTTTATTCATACTGTGATCCTTTGTTCAAACTTGTAGTTCTGTTCAGCCAAAGCGTTTAACCTTCCCTCACCATTTCTCTTACATTCATTGTAGGGGTGACTTTTTTTATAACAGACTGCAACCTGATTGGATTGATGTGTTGAACCTCTTCAGTGTTGTTATTTCTTGTTTGAAATGCATCCTTGTATTTAATTTCTCCAGTATTCTCATGTTAGCATTTCAAAGTAGGAGAAACGCCCTACATCATCAAATACAGAATGGCAAAATACTTTTTTTTGTGATTTTAACTGGTTATAGATAGGTCTCAACTGGATGAAACTCAGTTGTCTAAACATGTGCATCTGGTGCCATTGGATATCCTTTCATTGCTTTGTCTCATGAAAAGGCCATGTTACACAGGGTCTTTTGCCTCTACACCCAGCAGCTTAGATGACATATAGAAAATATTTGCTGTTCACATTGAAATAAAACGCCAAATGTTAGGTGCCCTGTTTCCTTGTAGTCTTGCAAAGAGGTGTGGCTCTTCATACAAACAAATCTTTCTTGAGTAAAATTCCAAACCTCCAAAATCGTACCTATTTTTGTAAGACTGAATATTTTCAATAGGTTGGAACATTTGTGAAATTACAACCATTTTCCTGAAGTTTTGAAATCATCACCAGTGGGGTTTGATACTCTAACCTTCTGTTTTTCTTCAGTATTCCTGGTTTCAAAACTAAAATCAGGAATCACAGATATTGATGGAAATGGTTTTAACCTGTGCTACTCATAGCATTCATGTCACAATCTTCTTTTTTGTTGTGGGCGCCCTCTTAAGGTAATTAATAATACAATTTCTTACATCATAGTCAATAGTGTCTCAGTAACAGGAAGAATTTGTGTGACATTCGTTTCAGTAGCTTGATTTTTATTTCTAGAAGATGTTCTTTACATACAGAAGTATTTAAACAGTTGTAATCTGTTCTAAGTGGGATGACTTTAGTTTTTATTCACTTAGAACAAATGAATAGATTTTTAACATGCTTTTACTTGATCAGAAAAAGTGCACTTACAAAGAATGTACACAGGGTAAGAGGAGTTACAGTCATTTGTGCATGGTGCTTTAGATGAGCAAAAGAGTTTGGTGTTCGCATATGTACAAGTTGGAAGGCATTGTCCTGGCTTCAGCCAGGGTAGAGTTGATTTTCTTCACAGAAGCTAGTGTGAAGCTGTGTTTTGGATTTGGGAAGAGAAAATGTTGATAATGTGCTGATTTTTTGAGTTGTGGCCAAGTAGTCAAGGACAGTCCAGCTTCTTGTGCTGGCTTGCTAGCAAGAAGTCTGGGGGTGCACGGGAAGCTGGGAGGGGACACAGCCGGGACAGCTGACCCAGGCTGGCCAAAGGGGTATTCCATACCATATAACGTCATGCCCAGTACATAAACTGGAGTTGACCGGGGGGTGGGAATTGCTGCTCCGGGACGGGCTATCGATCGCTGGGTGGTGAGCAATCGCCGCATTCTGCATCACTTGTCCTTGTACATTCCTTTGTCGATATTATTGCTGTCACTGTCGTTTCCTTCTCTCTTGCTGTCCTATTAAACCGTTTTTATCTCAACCCATGAGTTTTTTCATGATTCTCTCCCCCATCCCACTGGGGGAGAGGGGTGTCAGCGAGCGGCTGCGTGGTGCTTAGTTGCCGGCTGAGGCCAAACCACGACAGCATCAATTGTGTGGATTAAATGTATACTTTCAAAAACAGGGGGTAAGAGTTTGTTTTCAGACTGGTGAAGTTAAAATACTGGTTTTGTGTATAGATATGAGCAAAAGAAGTTTTGTTTCAACAGTGCAGTGGAAAGCATTCTCCCGTCAGCGTGCTGAGACAACAAAGTAAAATTTTGATGCTAAATAAACAAGCACTGTAGGCTGTCTTCGGGAAGTTTTTCCTGTGTTTTTTATTTTGTTAGGTTTGTTATATTTAGTAATAGAAAGGAGTATTCCAGATAATGAAAAGCATGGAAAATATGGTGAATTGGGTGTCTTATGAGAATTATCAAGTGTCTCCACATGGAGTCAGTCAGGATTCAGCACAATTCTGCCAGAACTAAGCTGTCTCCTATAAAAACCCAAAACCCTTCAGGTATCTCTCATCCATGGAGTTTGTACTTCAAGTGTTTATTAGCTTGGGTAGAGCATGGTGTGAAAATACAAAGCAAGCTTGCACTCAGTATGGCGTCCGAGCATTAAGAAATGGCAGGGAATATTTGGCTTATTAACATTGGCTGGCTGTATGCACAAGCACTTGGGTAATGCGAGGCAGGGATTCTCAGGGTGCGAGGTTACAGAACCATGGTGCTGGGAGATCCAGGCTTATTCTCAGAGCAGTACAGTACATTCAAAAGCTGCTGAGCCTGAAAAGGTAAACTCAGCCAACTTAAACTGACCATGCAAAGAGCCAGATGGGAGTATTTGCATTTATTATGCTTTTAATCCACATTCCAGATATACTGCCCATGGACTTGACTTGTATAACTATGAAAATATGTTTACAAAGTATTAATGTCCTGTGCAGCTCAGATTTTGGTAATCCTTGCCTTTTTTCACAGCTTAGTCCTTCAGGAAGCCTTTGTTTTAGGGGTTGGTTTACACTAGTATTTTAGTACGTATTAAAGACAGTTTATGGAAATGTTTTTGTATAATTTAAGCCTATTGCTTCAAGAAATAGTAATAGCAGAAAATAATTCTATTTTTAAAATAACTTCTTTACAGAAGGCCATTTGATATTAAAGGAAAAAATCACTTCATCTGCAGTGTCTCTGGTGTGTATTGCCACTGAAGAATAATCCGTTCAAAACTGTGGGTCATTAGCTAATATAGATTGATATGTCTTAGAACAAATACTAAGATGCTGTAAAATTACAATTAATGCTATTCCATAGGGTTGTAAGCTGTTTTGCCATATTGCTTTTTTTTGGTTGTGCTTTCAATATGAGGAGTCTTTCTTTGTTGTATCTTATGTTATTCATTTGGAAAATTGAAGTCTTATGGAATATTCTTCTTACGCAAATGTACAGGATGGGTACATTCTGAATACTAGAATAATTCTATAGAAAGTAGTAGTGTACCTGGAAGAGTGCCTTTTGTGAAAGAAATTGAAGTGCCTATGTAATTTCTGGTAGGAATTTTCAGTATTTTGGACATTCTGTCCTGTGTTTTTAGAGTTCTAGAATGGTGACAGAACAGAATGGATTAAGAATAAAACTGAGGGAACTAAACAGTTCTTTTAAATTTTATCAAAACATAATAACTTGCAGTTGATGATGGAGATACACAGACTGATAGGTGTATCCAGAGAAAAAAATCATGCTGCAAAGATCCAGTGTTAATGAAATTCAGCTGAAGGAATGTTGTGAAAAAGAGACTAAAGATGAAAACCTGAGCTGCTATTTGGACATTTAGACACTGTGCATGGTAGCTACCCTAATCAGCAATGAAAAATTAGTATGACAGTTTTTACATTGGACATGCTTCTATAATTATTTTGTTGTTCTCCAATGATCTGGACTCCATATGCAATTAAACAGATTTTCATTATTTATTCTGAATGCTTGTGTTGACAGGCGTGACCTTCCTGAATTTGCTATTAAGACATCAGTTAGCGGAGATCCATTTATGGATTCCCTGCTTACTTTATCTAGAGATGAAACCCCTGTCATCAAATATCTCTGAAGCTGTTCTGTTAAATATGGTTTAGATGCAGCAGCCTAGGGTTTGCCCATTACAATATTATTTGGCTTGCATACAGGGTTTTTTTGGTCTTGTTCTCTCCCTTTTTAAAAAAGGACTGCTGTTTCATTGATCTGATTGGACTTACAGAAAAGCAGACGTTTCACTCATAACTTAATATTATACTTTCTCACGTAAATAAGACACTCTCATCTCGGGTAATAGCAATATTTTCTCAACCTAGCCAAACTTCTTAAATTTCACCAGTGTTAAACACCTGCATTTTTTTCCTGCAGCAGTAGTTTTCTCTAGAGGTTTCATGGCTGAAGCCTTTATTTGTAGATTGTCTTAACTGATGGGTAGTGTCAGTAATTTCACTGAGGACTTTTACTTTTCTAGGCATTTCCTATTCCTAGATTTCAACTGAACCTGAACTTTCACCATTCTGGTTTGAGAGATGGGTTGTTGTTGATGGTGGTTGTTTTGTTTTGTTTCTTTGTTAGTGGTTGAACAGTGCATGTTTTCTTGCTTTCTTAGTATTAATATATTTTTCTACCTATAATTTAAAAAAAAAGAAAGTATTTCCCTAAATGAAGGAGCATTTTTTTGTCATCTTGAGTTGACTAGATAACGTGACATTCATTAGTTAAATTATTTGACAGTGATTCTATAATGTATTTTGGGGAAATTTACTGGAGTGGTATCTTACACACTGTTGTAAATGAGTGGATTCGGAGTATGGTTTGGGTCAAAACTCATCCTCCTCCATTGGAGCCCTAAGTTCAAAATCCTTTGACTTACCGTTGCTTAGTCTGTCCTGATTCACAGAGTTTATACCTACACGGTGGTCTTGCTTCTTCTGTGCCTGGTTTCCAGAGCCCTTTGTTCCATGAGCAGCAGTGAAGGCAGACCTCCTTGTTCTCACCTCAGCTTTCTTTCTGGAACATGTTTGCTACAGAGGGAAATGCAGTGTGAGCAAATACTTCTCTCCTCCTGTTTATAAATGCCTATGTGTAAAGATGTGTACATTTGCATCTCAGGTTTAGACAAGTGAACTTTAAAAGTTTTGAAGCTCACTTATCATTGCCTCTCCTTGGAAAAATATTTCCTTTGTGCCAGCTATTTGCACACATGTAAATATTATATGCAACTCACTCGGTTTTGGGGAAAAACACCTCTAAAATTATATTTCTTTAAATTATTACTCTAAAAAAATAAATCACTTGTCTTCAGCTGTTCTGACTGGTTTGGTGTCACTTCTATCCTGTATATTTATTGGAACAGTTGTCAAACCTCTGGTGTCTTTAAAATAATTTTAATGCTAATCTATTCATAAGGCACAGAAATCCAAGGGGCAAATTTACCACTACTAAAATCATGCCTTTTGGCTCTGCTGAGATGAAATATACGTTGGATGTTAACAGTAGCTACAAGTTATGCATGGTTTAGAAATGCATCCAATTTTGTAGTGCTGGGTTTCCGAAGTAGTAGTTGCTGTCTGAATCAGATAATCGTAACAGTATGTTCAAGGCATACTGTAGGACTCTGTATTACCAACTTTGTACTGTAAAATGATTAATCCAGGTGGTTAGCGGCTTGCTGTATCCCTTGATATGTATCTCATTAATACTCTTTGTAGCAGATGTTTGTTCTAATGAGTGGAGCTGAATGTTCAGCAAGGAGTGGGGTTGGTAACGAAATGAGACACCAGTTTTGAAAAAAAGACTGTTACCACTAAGAATAATAAATGCTCTAAAATGTCTGTGGAATAATTCAAATTAATACAGTCAAACAAGACTACGTTTTATAATGATAAAATGTGACCTAAACCAAATGCAAGCTATTAAGGGGCGTAAGTGATTTTCCTACATTTGTATGAGTACCTTTTTATTCTTCACATCTGTACGCATGCAATTTTATTAAATAATAGTAAATATGATCATAATACTATGGCTGTTCAATTATGGTAAAGCAGCTATTTCAAAAAATGCAGAACAGGTAGTTCTCGCCAAAGGCTATTATATTGGAAAAATGTTCATGCAAATTTGATGGCTTGCAGATACCTAAATGAGAACAAGTGGATGCAGAATGTAAAGCAGCTCTTTGAGAATTGCTGCTAATTGTCTAAAAGGTGTTTGTAACAAAATAGTTAGGAAGTTGTCTGAAGTTGGTTGTTTTTTCATGATTAGCAAATTACTTTTTAGGAAAAAGGCCTAAATAATTCTTATTTTGTCGGTATCATAGTACAAAATAAAAATAGTAAAACTACACCTAACTGTATGATAAAACTGGTGGCCAAATTTTTGAATTGTCTTTATTAATAAAACAATTTTTATTTATCCAAAACACGTAAGATACTGTATTATAAAACTTGTGGTAGCTTCCCAGGTTTCTTTAGTTTAGCTTTTTGTACAAGTTGAAGAAAAGTTCTATGTTTTGTTAAGAACTTCAAAATTATTGGCAGTTGCAGCATTTTCAAAAAAAATACTTGTAACCATTACTTGAAGGAAGTGGTCTGGGTGTGTTTTAAGATACCTTTTCATGCACGTTGTTATGAAGATGAGGTAGAAGTTTCTCCCTGAATTTGCATGGATAAATACTTTTTTTCTTTGATTCTTTACACGATGAGATGAAGCTTACATGCATAAGTGAGAAATTGGCAGATTCCTAATATGAAAAATTATCCAAAAGTCATTTGTGACAAGCGTAACTTGTGAAAAGTTGATCATTGCTGAAGAACAGCTCTCAAAAAATGGAGAAAACTGAGAAACAGATTTTTTTGTTTCAGAAATTAAGAGGTAAAAGAAACTAACCCAAAAATTAGGTGACAAGGAAGAAAAATGGTAGCCTGTCTGTGAAGGATTAAGGAAGAGATGGTCAAATGGATTTATGAAAAAACTTATCCCTGAGAGACAGGGGGAGGTTAGAGAGAAAGTTGGGATAATAACAAGAAAGGAGGAGGACAGAGAAGATTGGAGAGTAGTACTAATCCAACTAAAAAACAAATCTGTGCACTTGAGAACTCATTGTTAAGAACAAGAGACCAGCTTGTCATGAAGGCAGATCTAGAGAATGGAAAGATTATTTCCTGGAAGCATGTAGAGTTGAACTTGAAGGACGCCCTGTTGGGAATGAGAAAGAAGCCATAGGTTAATATTCAGATTGGTACAAATAACATGACTAGATTCTCATGGATGTGGAATTTTATGCCTGGTAGTGGAAAATGCCTGAAGTGGAGGTTTGCACAATTGTTAGAGGATTCTTTCCTAATTTAGAGGAGGGGGACAAAAATGTAGCATGTTGAGAATTGACAGATGGCTTCGGAAATGGTGCTAACAGGAAAGTTTACGGCTGTTAGTCACTTGAAAGCACCTGGGAGTAAAGAGTTTTTCTCAAGGTATGAATATACCACCTTTCTGTGCACCCTACTGTCTGACCCTAGATGGCTAGTGAGTAAGTGAATTACTATATATTGTGTTTTGAGTGTCTTGTCATTTAGTCATGTTTAGTGTTATACATGTTTATGTTTTATCTTAAGAAACAAATACGTACCAATTCTGCACCATTGGTTGGTAATGCTGTGTATCCCTTCCTGTGTGGTTGGGGCATGTTTCTGTGGTCTTAAATTTTAAAGGACGGAAATACTCAGGGGTTTGGACATGTGCCAAGCAGACCTTTCAGGACCAAATGGATTTTTTTTTTTTTTTTTTTTGTGTGTACGAGTGACGGGTTTTGTGAACAACTGGGCTTAACTCAAGTGGTTTGATTCAAGGCATGTGCTTATGTAACTATCAGCAGTGGGCAAAGCCTCAGCTGTTGAGTGCTAATTATACATTGTTCGTGTGTGTAGGACAGCTACTCTTCAGACATTTGTTACTATTTTCATTGAATATCTCACAGTAGTTGTTGTAAGGATTTTTCTATTATTCCCATGAAACTGTCAAAATGGGATGGTATTTAAAGAGAAGACTTGGAACAAAAACCTTAGTTAAGAGGGTAGAGTGACTGTTGCTATTCCCCAAAGTGACTGTTGCTAGTCCCCTATTCCTAACTCTGCACTGTTTTGTTGCATGCTACGTTGTTAAGGTCTTTGGAAGGGAAATGCAGTTTTTGCTTACATGGCGTAGTCACTCGTGGTCCTTCTTTATAACATTTTAACCAGTTCTTTAAGAGAAAACAAGCTTGCCCAGTTTTAAACTAGTTCTGTAGTTCTGCTTCTATAGCTGGGAAGAACCGTGGTTTAGGTTGAGTCTAGAATCTATGCAGGATTTATTTCACTGACTTTATTTTGAATAATCTACTTAATTGGAGCTAGCATACGTTTTGGAAATTGAAGTTGTGAAAGTTATTGAAACAGTTTTAATAAAACTATCTTTTTCCCCCTCCAGTCAAGATTAAAAGCTAGAAATAGCTTTTTTAGACTACGATACTACTCAGTTGCTAGGAACCTGCAGTTTAGCTTTTAAGTGTGTGGTGATAACGTAATGTCAAGCTTCTGCAAAAGTATATAAAGGTCACATATATGATTCTGGATTATAATGTATAAACTGCCTTTCTAATGATTGCTGAAAAGAGCAATTCATAGATGTTAAGCACTCTAAACAGCATTCTGCTTAATTTTCTGAAAAAGCAGATGCCTAATTCATGGCTTTATTTTGTGTGTTTAGGTAGGAGGGGAAGAGAAGATGGGATAGGGAGGCAGGAATGATGTGTTTTGAGACTAGCAAGTTGGGGTTTTTATATCTGAGATGTGAATCTTCACTCACTGTACATCTTAATAATTATCCCTTATAAATGTGTTAGACAATAAGTTTAGGATTACAAGACTGATATCAGCCTGTTTCCCACAGCATTAGAACCCATGAATATTGTATGCTTACTTGAGTTTTTATTTGAGACTGCAAAAGTAAAACTTTGATAAGTTGAGGTAACATTAAGGGCACTTTCAGCATATTTAGTGTTCCCGCTATCTCAAGGTAAAGACATTCAGCTCAGGGTGATGAAGTTCTAGCACAGGGTGGCCTCATCATCTCCACCTGTTGAAGTGTTGTCAAAGGGCATGTTGTCCTTTTCTCCTTTTTTACTTATTGTACAGGGGATGAGAGCATGCCTAGACTTTCTGGTGGTCTTGCAGCAGCAGAAAAGGAGTTGTGGGATTTTGGTAGCCAGACTCATGGGCGTCACCATGTAACTCATCAGTTCTGTTTTACTTCATTGATTATAAACCAGGAGGGTAAGAGACTGTGGGTCAAAGGAGGCAGAATATTTGGAACTATTGGGTATAAATATTGTTACTTCTAAGCAGTTCCCACAAGGCAGTATTATTTAAAGTAGAGATGTGTATTATAGACCAGGTCTGTTTAGTTTCATAGCTGTTGGGATAGGTTGAAATTGTTTTTTATCTTAAATTGCATTTGGAGTGAGTCATTTGGGGTGGATTGATTGGTGGTTTTTTGGGGGGGTGTGGTGTTGATGGGGTATTTATGTATGTATGTATTTATTTCTAAAGCATGTCTATATCACTTTACTGCTTCTCCATCTCCTGAAGTCTGTTTTTTAAATCATTGAATCAATGTAGAGGAATAAATAAATTGGTGTGACAGAAAATGTCATCCCCAGTCTGGATCCAAATTGACTCGAATGGCCAAAGGTGGCATTTTTACTCTAGGTTGTGGTTTCTCATTTATATGTGCCTGCAACAGTGTCAAGACTCTGCAAAGAAGTGTTGGAAGGAAGCTGTTGTTTTTGTGTCCCTTTCTTAAGTGGTTTAGGAGCACTCCTGATGCGATACCATACAGAAGGTCTATTTTGTGAAGTAGCAGGCTTGATTCTTCACAGTTCTGAAGTTTGACAGCTCACAAAGTTTTATGATCACAGTTCTGGCTCTTTGAAAAGTACTACTTAACTGATTATTCATATATAACTATTTGAATATTTGGACAGATTGTCTCCTAAGCAAGCTCTTTTGTTTATTTATAAATAGTTAATGCATTAAAATGCTTATTATGTAGCTTGTGCTATGAATACTAATTGTAGAGTATTCCACTGTAGTCTTAAAATGTTCTAATTAGATCAAGATAAATGGCATGCCTGTGTGTGTACTTGATGTTCAAGCGACAAGTATCAGTGATTACTGGTTTATTTATTTATTTTCCTTCTCCCAGGCCACTTTTGATAGTGGAACAGCGCGTCCTGTGCTGCTGGTTCTCTTGGGGGGATTACAGGCACATCCATGAAGTGTAACGGCTTAAGCTTATTCAGGGAAGAATGACATTCAGTTTGTAAAATTTAACTATACAAGAAACTAGGACAGCGCTTTCCCTTGGAGCCGATCTTCTAATCTATGATCACGAATGGCAGTTCTGCTCTTCTGTGACTTGTGCCTTTGATGTTGGCAGAATTGACCCAGCATATGTTTTGGCATAAATCACTTTAAATTTAAGGGAACCTCCTTTTTCAAAGATGTGATACTCTCTTCTTTACTGCTACGTTATGGGCCTCCATGAGAGATGTTATGGTTTTCTTGCTTGGGGAAAGAAGGAATGTAAATACTTGTCATCTGATGCTAAATTAATTTGTTTTTCTTTCTTACACCATTGTATGGCTGCTGCTTTGCAATTTTTATTTTTTTTGAGCCTGCTGTTTCAGGCATGAATTTCCCTCAATCTCCAAGATATTTTCAGACTAAAGTTTGTGGAGGACAGATGGAGTCAAACAAGTTCAAGCAAGCTTGAAGCTCAATATCTGCAATAAATAATAATTTAAAAAAAAAGAGAATTCAGTGGTTCAGTCAAGCTGGAGTGATAATTTGTTCCATTAATCGTATAGCTTTTAAAAAAAGTAATCAGAACATTATATTGTACAGTTGTTTTCCAATATTGTTCCTCCCTCTAGTGTAGGTATGTACTTGACCACTTAGCGTCATTAAAATTTGGGTGAAACAAAGAGAATCTAGTATTTAAAATCAATCTGTTTGTGTATAGATTCTGTTACTGTGTCACATCTGTTCTAGCTAGTTAACAATTCTTCTTTTGTTTTACACCAGATAGGTAATAATGCACTATAAGAACTCTTGAATATATCGTAGTTGTAGATTAATTTACCCTTTGTTGTAGGTCAAATAATAATAACAAGATGACTTCAAACTTAACCCATAAGCTTTAATATCCTTTTAGAAATAAAGAAACAAACCCCCCACAGCACTCTAACTTAATTAAAACCCTGGAAGGCAGTCAAGAAAAACACTGTAACTGGATAGTCTTTTTTAACCTTGCTAAATTCTTTTACCAGCTCTGTTGCAGAGTTTCACAGTCGAATAATACTTTAGATAGAAAATGTAGTTTTACATTGGTTTTGAGTTTGCCATCTGTTAAACTAATTAAAAGCATCTTTATCCTTGATTTATAAAACAGGAAAAACTAAAGTTTGAACTCAGTCTAAACTATGATACTTTTTTAGGAGAAATGATACCAGTTTCCACATTTACGCATTCTTCCATGCTCCATAGTATTACCGTTACCTCCTTTATTCAAAAGCTGACTTTCCTGTTAATGCTGGTGCACATTGGTATCCCCTCACCTGGGGTACTATAAGTTGTATAATGATGCAACATTATTTCTGTATTATACACCTTCCTATTAGTTATGTGACCTAATGATTTGTTTGCTGATGCCTTTCTGTGCTCTCACTGACCTCTAGAAAGTAGCTACTATATTAGCTTTCTCAGCTGACAAGAGTTAATTTAGAACCTTGTAAGGTGGTGAAGTGTGGTCGTATCTCTCTTCCTACCTGGGTATCAAAACTTGCGTTGTTTTTTACTGTAGTTTGGGGTATTCTGAAGATTTCTATAGTAAATGTTGTCATCTGCAGATTTACTGCCTCACTTTTGATGATTTTCAGGGTCACAACAGTCACAAAAAAGTCTTCTCTGGACCTTGGGTTGTCAAGGGGAGCAAACGCAAAGGGGAACTTGCATTCAGAGTTTAAAGGAGAGTGGTGGCAGGCAAGAGTAAGAAAAAGAATTTGATGTTGAGTGAGATAACAGTGGAGGAGACTGGTGAGTAGTAAAGATTACAGAGACTGAATACCTGTATAAGCTATGGGGTATCTGTTATCCAACAGTGGTAACCTGCACAAAGTGTACACATGCGGGGCATACCACCTTAAAGAATTTTGTGGAAGTGAAGTTCTGTGGTCTCAAATAAGCAGGATGAATCAATGAGTATCAATTCACCAATACTTGGAGGTACTTAAAAGACATGTAGATGTGCCACTTAGGGACATGGTTTAAAGATGGACTTGGCAGTACTAGGTTTATGGTTGGACTTGAAGATCTTAAAGATCTATTCCAACCTAAATGATTTGATGAATATGGAAATTGAGCATAGCCCTTTCATTGTGATATATGAGGTGATCAGTAAGGCAAGACAATTATTTTTTTTTCCATACTAGAATCAAGTCAGGGCAATAGTATCTTGAACAAGTAATTCAGAACACAAAGCTGGATATTTGAAACCTTCTAATTTCTCATGGAACTAGACATTGGCATAGCAGATATGCTAGGATAACTTTCTTGACTGCAACATGAGTATTGGGAAGCATTCATTGTTTAGGAAAGATGCAACATGAAGTTTGGGGGATAACATTTTATTTTCATAATAGCTGAAGGATAAAAATAATGTTATGGAGTTCAGGTTTTTAAAAAGTCACTACTGGATTGTTAAGGTAAACTTCTGGGTTACTGCTAAATCTGCTGCAGATACCCAACTTGATCAGAGTTGTCACTATGAGCACACTTTAACATCTAACACAAGTTGAGCATCTAGATCTCCATTGATGTAATAAGACTTCAGCCAACAAAGTTATTGAAGCCTAGGGGACTATTCATTTCACCCTAAAGCAGACACCTTGTTACTATGAAACTTAATCAGAAGCTGAATTCTGCCCTCTTTTGAGGGTAGAGAATTGGTAGAGAATTTTGACCAGTGACAATACAGGTGCTTCTGAATGTAATAAGAGATACATGAGATACATTTACTTACTAAACAACAGCCTAGTTACACAGTATTTTAATATTGAGGGAAAAAAAAAATCTTGATTATAGAAGATAGGTATGGGTCATTGATGAAAAGGCTTTGCTTTAAACTTAGAAAATTATTATTGTAATTAGAGGCAAAAATAGGTAAATAATGTAGGTTCTCTCTAAAATGACAGATTTGGGTAAATTAAGGGAAGTAATGGAATCAGAAGGACTGAGGAACAGAGTCTTCTGTATAGATGAGGAATGGTATTTCCTCTGAGTTCAACCATTTTGGTAGGGATTTGTATACCATATTTTTGACACAGGAATAGTGGTAGATCTCATGCTTCTGGACTTTGACAACATGTTGATTTGTTATAGACTGAGGCTAATGAAGATTGATAGAATTGTAAGACAGGTAAAGAATGGATTGAAAGAATATGACAACGGATGGTTTTGGAAGAAAATATATAGAAAGCCACAAGTGGAGATCCTGAATATTAATTTTATATTGTCATTAAGAATTTTGAAACAGAAAGCAAGTATGTTCTGACAAACAAACGAGGGAGACAAGCCACTGAATTCACTGAGGAGCAGAATAATAAAACTGGAAGAATATTTAGTTGTAGAAAATGCAAGCTCATGAATAAGAAATATTGGAGCTGGAGGCTGTTAATTGGAAATGACTGTCAGTCAGAATCTAAGGGATTTTTTTGGTTTAAAATACTGGGGAGACTGCTGATGGCAGAATTTAACCTAGAAGTATGTGAGAGAAATATGAAGTGTTGGTATATTAAGAGAAGACTAACTTCCAAGGGCCTCTGTGTGTGGTTTTAAAAAGTTCTATTTAGAATTTGGATTACCAAGTCAAATACATAATTCTACAGCTGCTTATGTGTAGCAGTGTTTCTTGCTGGCTGATATGCTTTGTACTTGTGCAAATGAAAATGTGTGTGCAAGTTTGAAAGTGGTATTTGTGACAGAGCTGTCAGTGTACTGATTAAGAAGACACTGTTTTCCTTTTGTTTACAGACTGAAAATAATATCATGAGTCTTCATATAACTTCCTGTGTTAGTGTCCCTGTATCTAGGCTTTGTCATCCTTCAGGAGACATAGTTTGAAGCAGTGACCATTGCCAGAAGCAATTAATATAAGAGAAGAGAGCAAGCAGAGCCTTGCCCATTTGTTGGGACTTTAGGGTGTATTGCTCCATCTGCCACAGGCCAGCCTCAAACTTGTCTAATTTAAAATGTTACTCTAGATCCAGCACAGTCTGGATTCAGGCCAGGACATGGAATTGCAGCAGCTTAGTGACACGGATAGATGATCTCCTACTGTCAGTAGATAGAGGGCAGTCATTAATTTTCATTCTCCTGACCCTGTCTACAGCGTTTGATGTGTCTGGCCAGAGGTTGATGCTGTCTTGCCAGAAGGGAGTGGCAAGGTCCAAAGTAAAGGGCTAAGGTGGCTTGACCTCATCCTAGGTGATCAACCTACAGAGTGGTGACACACTCATGATTTTGAAGCATTGCCAATCATACAAGGAAATGAAGAAATTGAAAATTATATCTGCAACGGGATTTCATTGTTGCCTCTGCGTCAGCAAACATATTAGTGATGCTAATTGCTGTTCTGAGTTGGGTATTGCTTATTTGTGTGGGAGGGCAGCGCTTTTGCAAGACTGAATTCTAGGCTGTGTAATGAACTCCCCTGGGAATGGAGAGCTGCCATGTATTTTGTGCTTAGAGTTGATGATGGAATTTCTTACATTTTGCATTCTTTAATGTGGTAATACAGCCACAAGCATATTTAAAAAGAAAATAAAAGCAGCAATGACAATGTTGTGTCGAAATAAATAATCTTCTTTGATATAGTCTGTCTAAAGAAATACTGTGGGGCAACAAAAACTCCTATAGAAGCTGAATTTTTAGTCTTCCTTTAAAAAATATTTCTAACCCATTTGCTACTTCTAGATTTTTTTCAGAAAACTAATTTTGTGTTGAGCTCAAACTCAGAAGGTGAGGTCTCAAAATTTGAGGAAGCTGTACTATATTTTTTTAATTACACTTAAGTTTTTAAAACTCCTGTAACCTTATTGCTGGGATAGTTGCTGGGATTTTGGCTGAGTTAAGTTAAACATAGGTAAGGCATGTCATAAAACTGAAGTCAGTGGCAAAACTTCTGTGATCTTCTGGGAGATCAATTTCACTGTATATGTGTTTTGGCAGGCACTATGCTGAACTTGTATTTATATGTTCAGTAGTATTTTCAAAGCTGGCTTTATGAGTCCTAGTAAGCTGGGAAAAAGGATAGAGGCCACATGCTCTGGTGGGTGCAGTATTGGATTTGGAGCTTGGGAGACATAGTTCTGTTGTTGTCCCTGACTCTGAATGACTGTAGGTTGAGGGAGACCAAGTAATCTGCCTTAAATAATATTTTCCTGAAATGTACTTTCAAATTTAACAGTGAAAAATACTAAACACCCACATAAAGGAGAAACCTCAGTTTTCAACTTAGCATTTTCAGTGTAGCTTGTCAGCTTCAGAATTGTGTAAAAAACCCAAAAACCAAACAAAAAACCCCAGAAACACCAAAAAACCCAAATAAAAAAACCCCACCAAAAACCAACCAACCAAAACCACAAAAACACCCCCCCAAACCACCAAAAACCCCACCCCCCAAAAAACCCCAAACAAACAAACCCCCAAAAACCCAACCCACAAAAACCAACCAACCAAACAACAAAGCCTGCTTCTCCCCCCTCCCACCTAAATAGGGAAGTTTAATAAAATCATTCTTCTAGCATGTGTTTTGGGCCCAACTGATGTGGACTGCATGAACAAAAGAGCCTTTGAAACGGTTGCCTTTATTTGGGTATGCTAAAAATAATTGATTTCTGAAGAGAAAACTTTTCAAGATGATATTTGATGGTTGATATTGTTTAAAATTTAAAGATTAAAGTTATTAATACCCTGCTAGGTGATTTTGAGATCTGTTTGTCTAATGCCAGGAGCTGTAAGTCTTTGCTAATGAAATTTTCATCCTATTTCCTGAATTATACTCCTAACACTAATGTCCAATTAGAATTAATAATGGACCTTGCCTCGGGACCCAAAGTGAATGAAAAGTAGCTTCTAATGAAACTTCAGATTTTACCATTTCTATGACTGTAGATATTTTATCTGCTTGTGAGATTAATCTGTGTAGACATCGTGACCCTTTTTTCTTTAACTCACTTGTGAGAACTTTTGTTGCAATGGAAACTGGCTGGTTTGTAGTGGTTGAATTGGCAGTTTTGAGAGATGATATTTGTTGCTTAAACACGATTCTGCGCTTTCATGTGTAGTTATCAAAGGTGAATGAGCAGTTCTGTTATTGCTCTTATTGCTGCTCTGCTCTGGCTCTTTTATTTACTTGTCTTGTTTTAAATTCAGATTGAGCCATCTGATAGGGGACTATGTCATCTTGTGTACTTGCACAGAATCTAATACAATGGGGCCTGGTTACTAATTGGAGCTTTTGAGTGCTCACACAATAGAGATAATTAGTAATAAATGGACAGCTGTAATAGCAAGTAGTGTTCACGGTATGCAATACAATGCATGGCAGTTAAGCTCCTATGTGCTGTTTTAGTTTCTATTAAATGTATCTGAGAAATCGTCGTTCTTCTTTTTTTGCCTGTGTGGCGTTGCCCAGAGGTACGCTCTCTGTTCTGGTGTAAGTGCTTATGCTACTAATACCTTAATTAACTTCTTCAAATACAACCAGTCAGGGCATGTCCAGATAATATTCAGAAAAGAACTGATCAGCAGTCTACAAGATTTCTCCAAGAAAGCTTGAAGTGTCATCTGGAGAAAACTTAAAGCCTAATATTAAGCGCATGAACTTGTGCTGTTTGAGTTAAACAAGCAATCAAACAAAAAAATCCAACCACCTAACCAAACTCCCTCATTAATTAATAAATTTAGTTTCACCAAAACCTTGGCATGGTTGCATGTCTCTTTTGCTTCTTGCACATTTTCAATTTTCAGCTGCTCATAGAACAGATTCAGTTAACATAGACAACTGTTTGTCAGTCCATCCTTGACCAAATTTCTTTTATCTTACGTTGGTAATAATTAGAATTTTGACAAATGTTGTTGTTTGGACCACATTCAGAGTTTTCTCCAATAGTTTCAATAGTTTATTAAATTAGGAGGTGGAGGTGTTTTCAGGCTTTCAGCTTAAAAAACCCCAAACAAAGCCTTTCAAAACAGATATATCTGTGTCAGTCTAATCTCTCTCTCATGCAGAGGACTTTTTCAGCTTCTATGTTAAGCAAATATATTATCATGAGACCCATGACAAATGTGTCTACATGAAAGTAATCTATTGTCCTGAGACCAATTTTTTTTTTTGTCTTCAAAGTAAGCACATGTTGTTTCTCAGTAGCTCTCTGAAGTAAGATATAATTATGTGATTCCTGGTGATCTTTGATTGGAAGTCTTTTGCATGCAGTTGTAAGGCTTACCATTGTCTCTGCCGTTCAGAATTTATGGTATAAACAGCTAACAGTGACAACTTTTAAAAAGAGAAAGAAATCATGAGACAAGAGATGTAACATTAGCCCCATGGTTTGAAAGAGAAGGAATCTCACCACTAGTGGTTGGTGGGCTATCCAGCTACCAACTCTTAAGTAAATGTCCATAGATTTTGTTTTGCATGAAAGATCCAGAGAAAGTGGTGGTGTGCTACTGTTACTTTTGATATTAGACTAATAGATTTTGATGAAACCTTCTGTATGTTGTCTGAACCTGTAGATGTTTTAGGTGGCTGAAAACACCTAAAGCTTTTAACTGTTTGTGTTTTGTTGTTTTTTTCCCCTTATTCCAAAGCAGTTGTAAGATCTCTTACTGTATCACATTTGTAATGATGACGTGTTGTGCTTTAACCTGAGCTGGCAACAGAGCACCACACAGCTGCTCGCCTGGTGGGATGGAGGTGAGAATTGGAAGAGTATAAGTGAAAAAACTCGTGGGCTGAGCTAAGAACAGTTTAATAACAGAAATAAAATAGTAATAGTAGTAATACTTATAATGGAATATACAAAGCGAGTGATGCATGATGCAGTTGCTTACCACCTGCTGACTGATGGCCCGCCAGTCCCGGAGCAGCTGCTCCCTGGCCAGCTTTCCCCTAGTTTATATACTGAGCATGACGTCACATGGTATGGAATATCCCTTTGGCTGGTTTGGGAAGCTGTCCTGGCTCTGTCCTCTCCCAGCTTCTTGTGTACCTCTAGCCTTCTCAGCTGATAGAGCATAAGAAGCTGAAAAGTCCTTGACTTAGTGTAAACACTACTTAGCAACATCTAAAATGTCGGTTTGTTATCAACGTTATTCTCATCCTAAATCCAAACCACAGCACTATACTTGCCACTAGGAAGAAAATAAACTCCATCCCAGCCAAAATCAGGACATGATTCAAGTATGGTTTTCTTAAGTCCTAGATCTCTTGAAGCATTAGAACTTGTTTCTGATGCTGTTTTGTCATTGAGGCAAATTACAATGAAAGCATGTACTTAAAACAGCAATGAATATGAGAGTGCAGAGATGTCCAAGTAAGCTTATTTGAAAAATTAAAAGTGATTCACGTATTTTTTTTCTGTTACTTATACACCTCTTCTTCCCTCTCCATGGTTTCTTTAATTTTTGAGGAAAAGACAACATGCTCTTTATAATTAGTTTTTGTTTCGAATAAATTTACATGGCTTGAAAAATGGATATTGTCTGTAGATTATTCTTGCTTCTGAAGAGCTGGTGCCAACTTACCTAGTTGAATGTATATTGAATTATTTTTTTTGTGCAGCTTTCAGCTCTGCTAATGTTGCATTGATTTAATCTACTCCTCCTCTCTCCTCCAACTGATGTATCTTGTTTTTTTGTTGTGGGTTGGTGTTTTGTTTTTTGTTTTTTTTTTGTTTTTTTTGTGCAACTGTTGTGTAGCATCTTGAACTACTCATCTTGTGTGTGGAGAAATGCAAGTTGAACTGATCTGTGGTGAATTATGATTGTAGTCATAATACTGGAAAAAAAAGTATTTATTTTAGCTGCATGGGTCGTACTGCGTTCCAGTAGCCAGATCTACTGATTTCTAGAGGCAGGATCTGTGCAGACAACAGGATGGCTGCCTGTGTAGACCATTTGCCTGCAGGGATTCTGGGGGATGCTTGCTGCTTTATTTGACAGCAGAGATCCTGTGGGCATTACTTGTAATAACAATGGTGAATTTTAGAAGAGAGTACTGTTTGCTTCATAACCAGGACTTTCCAAGGAGAAATAGATGAATTATGAAAAATCCTGTTTTTTTTTCCCAACATATATCCAATGTATTTGAAGACTTTTATAAGTATGAGAAGTTCTTTGCTGAATGAGTCTTCAAAATACACTTGCTTGCTTTAAAAATATTCTGACGTGTATGGTGGAAAATCCTATGGAGTATTCCAATTCCATGGAGATGGGAACTCCTATAATCTTTTGCTTTTAATCAAGTGTTTCCGTATTCTGTGCTGTCAAAGAAACTGTACTGGAGTCCAAATGGGTTAGTGGCTGTGGGAAGGTTTGTGTCTCTTCCCTATTTATATTGGAGGCTATTCAAGAACATTAGATGTTGTGAACTTCTAGAATTACTGAACTGTATTGATAGTGGATGGTGCTCCTATTTTTCTTTTTTGGCTTTCTGTGATTTTGACTTTTCTCAGTAGAACCTCAGTAGTCATACTGGTGCTTTTAGCACTTCTGTGTGCAAGGTGAAATGAAAGGATCAGTGAAAGAAAGCTCAGCTTAAGGTCATGCTCTCAGTTTTGGTGTAGACCACCAACACGGTTAGATGCAGCGTGATCAGGCATAAGTGCAGTTACAGGGGCTCGGGTGGTAATTAGTTAAACTGACATAACTCAGGTTTGACTGAGATATCAAACTCAGACTTGCTTTTGAGTCTTCATGTCAGCTTCATCTCTTGTACGCTTATTTTTCACACCACTTGTACACTTATTTTTCACACCACTGTTAAGCCATGGTGTTTCCTGTCTGATCATTCAATCACATCTTGATAACTATTGTTCTTTTCACTGGTGTTACTAGGTGCGCTAAGTTTCACTAACTGCAGTCAGATCTTCTTGTTGGTTCCAAAAAGGCACTTTTCTGGTCTCTTTTGCTTTGCCAACCTTCTGAGTCCCACAACAGTTTCTATCTTCCTTTACCATACCAGATTCAAGCTCCTAGTCTTCACTTCCAGGGCTGCTTGTGGTATATGCTCAGCACCTTTATTCCTCCTCGTTCACTGCCAAGATGTTGACTTGTTGCATCTGGCCTTTGATAGTAGTTTCTGTTGAACTTTCTTCTGCAGTCAGAAGGGGTGCTCTCTTCAGCTGCTGCGCAAGTTTGAGGAGACCTTTGTCTGCACAGCTGCCTTGTTACTGAAATGCTACTTTAGTACTCTTGCTGCAAAGATCAAAGAAAACTTTACAAAGGTAACTCAGGTGTGTTACAGCTATCATGCTCTTTAGCATCTCTTGTGGGTTTTATATTTTTTTAACTTCTTTTCTTTCTACTTGTTTGCTGGTTTTTCTTGTTTACAGGATGTTACCTCTATAGAGCAGTCTTCTGTGGGATTAGCGTAGAGAGGTCTAAATTAATGAATTGGGCTCCCCAGTACTGTCATAATGTAAAGAAACTTTTAGAAAATTCAGATGTCTGCAACTGAATCAAGCTCACAAGTTGCTGGTGATCATGTAGTAATCTTTGTGGTTTACCTTGTGTGTAATGTGAGAGCTATGTACCTTGGCTATATTTGTCAGTGTTTTAATGAAAAGTAGTTCAGTAGTTGGCTGGGACTGTGCAGTGCTGCAGTGTTAGATAACCAGTGATAGACAGGAAAGGTGTTCCTTTTGGATGAAACTCTGCAGATTTACACCAGGCAAAGTTCAGTTCCATTAATAAAGGAAAAACTGGAGTAAAAGATCTTTTAGCTGAATCTAACTGAATTAGCCTCATGTATTTCTTACAGCGTTATTTTTAATAGATTTTCAGGCATCATTTTATCTGGATGCAGCAATGTTCTTTTTTTTTTTTTAATATATATATTCTTGATTTTTATTCTTGAAATATTTTCTTTATGATAATTGCATTGAACTAAATCATCTGCATTCTCAAAGCAATAGTTTTAACTTTCAACTGTAAAAACTTCCTTCTAGAATGCTTTTTTATAATGTCTGTCATGATTGCTTTTTTTTTTTTAATATAAATCAAAATAGTAGAGATTTAGAGGATATACCTTTAAGTATAATATCTTAACATTGCCTTTTCAGGTATATGATGCTGATTGATGGCAAGAATGAAGTTTATATGATTGATAGAGACAATTCGATTTTTCATGTATCTAATCTGGAATTTCCATTTCGTAAAGATCTTCGCACACATCTAACAAACACTCTTCTGGATGGGGTAAGAAGCATACCATATAATTATTGTAATAATTTCGGTCCTGTTTGCTTTTGTTCAGGCCAAGTTTTTAGGCCTGGATCAGTGAATCATGGGAATTCAGGAGTAATAT
Source organism: Phaethon lepturus (assembly GCF_000687285.1). Lineage (NCBI taxonomy): Eukaryota > Metazoa > Chordata > Aves > Phaethontiformes > Phaethontidae > Phaethon > Phaethon lepturus. Next base: position 67,586 of record NW_010521364.1, on the reverse strand, counting down.
AGATTCAGTCAGTGACTGACCCTTCGTAAGTAATTTCTCATCTACAGAATAGCAGTGATGACTGCTCTGGGGGGAGCTGTTTGTCTTTGAAATAAATCAAGGTATTGAGGTAACATTCTCTGAATATGAGAAAATGCTTGAATAGAATCTAAAGAAATAAGTGCAAAACCTCATCTCTTGTTAACAGCTTTGTATTTTGATACAGTAAACATGGTCAATTTAATCCAGTTAATGTAAATATTTCTAAAATTTGATACGTTTTCATCATCTGTTGATAGACTTTTGTGAATTGATGTCTTTGCTTCTGTCGTCTTTATCTTCATCTCATCTGAATTATTGACGGTGATTTAGAAATTATTTAGTTAATTTGTTTAAGAATAAAATATTTCTAAGTTGTCATGCTAATTTAAGTTGTATAAACTTGCTGATGAACTTTGTAAGTTAGTCGTAAAACAAGCTGTAAAACATCTGTATTTGTTGTTTGAAGGCTGGCCTGGAGTATTCTTGGTAAACTCTTCAGAATAGTAGCCGTAAGAGGAGATTACTTCTTTCTTGACCTTCCTATTTCAGATGAGCAAAAGAGCTTCATTAGCTCTTATACTAAATACCCGTCAATGTATATTAATGCAGTTTCCTATCGTGTTGCAGTAGCGTTGGAGGCTCTCTACACTGCTGTCACTTTTGCTTGCTGAAGTACTGACTATCTGAGATGATCTTACATATTGGTCTTCTGAAGCCTAACGCACCTTTCAGATATGGGAGACCAGATTGTCCTTGTCAACTTCCTTTCCTTTCTCAGGCCTTTGTTGTCAGTATCCTTCTTGAAGTGTCACTTCTGTGAATCATCTGTCTTACTGAACACACATTTACATGTGAAGCATGTATAAATCGAATCTGTGAGGATAATTATTGCAAGGAATGATGTACTGTCTCAGGGACAGAGGAGCAGATAATGGAATATTTTCCACCACCTCTGCCTCGCTGAAAAATTGAGAGCGTAATGCAAGAAATGCCACACTGTCAGCTCAAAAGTGGTTGCACAAGCTGTCCCGTGTGTTAGGAGCCTCTTCAGACAGGCAGCTTCCAAATGACGTGCATAATAATATTCTTAATAACATACATAAGATCCCATACTGTTGAGATAAAAAGCCTGGTGCTATTTTTTTCCCTGCTCTTTTTAAGGCTCTTGAGAAAGTAATGGCTTGCCAGTGTCCATATGGTGCAATCCTAGGTGCTCTTCAGACAAACTGCTGTTCTTTTTTTGCTTTTCAAAACAGGTGATTTAGTAAGGGTGGCTAATAGAATCATAGAATCGTTTAGGTTGGAAAAGACCTTTAAGATCATCGAGTCCAACATCTTAACCTAGCGCTGCCAAGTCCACCACTAAACCACGGCACCACATCTACACGTCTTTTAAATACCTCCAGGG
>NW_010521364.1:10683-66145 GCF_000687285.1 Phaethon lepturus | reverse complement strand
AACCCACCCCCCCCCGGCCCAGCCTATTCCAATGCTTGACAACCCTTTCGGTGAAGAAGTTTTTCCTAATACCCAATCTAAACCTCTGCTGGGGCAACTTGAGGCTGTTTCTTCTTGCCTGTCACTTACTTCTTGGGAGAAGAGACTGACATGCGCCTTGCTACAGCCTCCTTTCAGGTAGTTGTAGAGAGTAATAAGGTCTCCCCTCAGCCTCCTCTTCTCCAGGATAAACAACCCCAGTTCCCTCAGCTGCTCCTCATAAGACTTGTGCTCTAGACCCCTCACCAGCTTCATTGCCCTTCTCTGGACACGCTCCAGCACCTCAATGTCCTTCTGGTAGTGTGGGACCCAAAACTGAACACAGGATTCGAGGCGTGGCCTCACCAGTGCCGAGTACAGGGGTACAATCCCTTCCCTACTCCTGCTGGCCACACTATTCCTGATACAGGCCAGGATGCTGTTGGCCTTCTTGGCCACCTGGGCACACTGCTGACTCATGTTCAGCCGACTGTCAACCAGCACCCCCAGGTCTCTTTCCTCCGGGCAGCTCTCCAGCCAGTCCTCCCCAAGCCTGTAGCGTTGCATGGCGTTGTTGTGGCCAAAGTGCAGGACCTGGCACTTGGCCTTATTAAACCTCGTACAATTGGCCTCGGCCCATTGATCCAGCCTGTCAAGATCCCTCTGTAGAGCCTTCCTACCCTCCAGCAGATCAACTTATGATATGTACATGGTGGAAGACAGGGATGCACATAAGTATGACTGTGGGGCATGGGAGAGGGGCCCTGATCTGGTGTGTTGTGTTTCCCAGATTTATAGTTTTAAGTCACTTAAAAATAAATGAATTTTTTTCAGTTACCCAAGACATGATCTATAACTTCACTTAATTTGTTGTTTTGTAAAATTTTGACAATTATAGTGCATTTCATTATTTCACTTTATTGGCATAAAGTTAGTCTTGCTGTGATTTCCACCCTCTCCTAGTTTTTTCATGACATGGAAAGCAAAATGACATTAAATGAACAAGTATTCATTGAATGAAGTACCTTGAGATAAAACTAAAACCATTCAATGGATAAATACTTTCCATAGTATGGATTTCAATATTTATTTAGGTATGGTCAGTTAAAAAAAAAAAAGGTTGTTGATGGAATATTTTTCTTTTCAGTTGAAATTTATTTGCAAACCTGTTGAGAGGAAATGTGCCTATTATCTGAAGCATCAGAACCGTTTAACTTTGTAATTGAGTATTTGTTTAATGTTGGTGACAAATGATAATTTCCATGACTGTTCCTTTACTCTGGATATATGCATGATTTCTTTCTCTTTTTTTTTTTTTTTTTTTTTTTTTAGATCCCTGGGGGGGTGGGGAAAGGCTTTTTTATTTTTGTATTAACATATTTTTCTAATTAGTGCTGATGGGCTGTTGAAGTTAATTCTTTAATTAGAGGTTGAAGTAGTTCATACTTATTGCCCTTGAAGTAGGTTTCTCTCTTTCAGAGAATGGAAGTATAGAATGAGGTCCTGATTTGCATTGCTTTACAGTAATCTTAAAAAGTATGAGAAAGAAGGAAAGATAAAAGAGAGATATCGGTGCCATGCAGCAAAACAACTACTTGTCTTGAGAATACAAAAGATTAAGTAGTTTCCCCTAACTTTATTTAGAATGACAGTGTATATAAAACTTTCATAAAGGTAGTTTCTGTGAATTCAGTGATCTATTAACTTGCTTTAAGGCTTCTGGTGTAAGCCTTTCATGTGGTTGTCTTTGAGAATTTCAAATGCATTTATGGTTCACTTCAGGCTGAAATTACTCGCAAACAGTTCTTACTATGATCAGTTATGTCTTGGGTGATGTGAGATCTCCTGCAATATTCCATATGCTCATCTCCAGCTCTTCAGTTGTGATTGTTCTCCTGCAATGGAAGAAAGTTTTCTACAAAGCTTATTAAAGCTAATTTGAGTATTACCTACAGGTCACTTGTGTAATATGAAGTATTCCTTTAGAAGCCAAGCGATTTGCATCCATACTGCTATCTGAGGGAATGCATAGATTTTTGTTCAAGTGTTTTGGCTGTCATGCAAGAAAACTAATTAGTTATTTTCAGGAACTTTCTTAGGTCTGGAACTGCTTAGCTTGGGAACAGTTGAGCAGAAAGTGCCGAGGCATTCTTAGGTTTTACATAATTTTTACAATTTTAATACAATTTTGTGTATATTTTGTTTTATTTGTATATAAAATATAGCTCACACTTGAAGACTTAGGATGGCCAAGGACACCAAAAGTAGAGAGTGAAATTGAGATAGATTTATGTTTTTGTATCAGTACAGACCTCACTTACTTGTAAGGTCTCTCAGAAATGGCATAACTTAAAACTTTCTGAGTTTGCAAAGCTGGCACTTTGTGCAAAATAATAATAATAAAAAAAGGCACTGTCTTTTAATTCCTGAAATACAGCAATGGCTAGAATTGTGTTGAAGGTAAACGGACAAAGGAAAGGCAAGGCAATGGAGGAATAAAAAGGAACAATAAACTGATGTGTGATTAAGTCTGATTCCATACTCTGTGTCAAGAAAAATAGATTCTGCAAGTGGCCGGTAAAATGAGATCCTTTGCTTTGTGATTAAATTTTGGATTATTTTAAGTCCAACTTGCTTGTTAGATATGTGATTCAAGGAAAAAGAAAAAGTCCATGAGCTGTCGGTCCAGCATTGTTCTTCTGGTACTTGTCCAGATAAAAGTGCTTAGCACAGTTACTGTTTCTAATAAGCTGTAAGACTATGTTCTGCAGCTTCAGAAGATTAAGAAAAGGACATTTAACACCAGCACAGTTTTGCCAGATTGCATTGGAGAAACTGGCCATGGACCTTGTTCTGCAAGCCTGCAGATTAAGCTAATACCTAAACTAGAAGCTAATGGATAAGTGGTAAAAATCATACTTACTAGCAGTGGTAATTATAAAACACACAACCGTGGCTGTAAATCTACATGGGGTCTGTAAAAGGAAATGCATGGATGCAGGTACATCTTATGGATACTTTTTATTCTATTATCATGTCATGTGAGTGATTTTAGGTTTTAAGTTTTTAGTTTTTTTAAAAATTGGCGTAAATATAGCCTTATGGTATCAGGTTATTACTCAGATCAGAATGAGTGAGTTAGAATGTGATTGGTTTCTCAAATACTACATTTTTTCTGCAGTCTATGAACTAGTCTTTGAGGTCTGTTCCCTGAGGTATTTTTCAATTCTCATAATTTCAAGGAAGATTCTGAAATCAGACTGTTAAATAATGATGTGTTAGAGTATTTCTAATCTGAATCATTCTTATGATCACTTTACAGCTTTTGCCTTATGACAGTTGTATTGGTGTAACTAATGGAGCAGTCAATGTTGTTGCTGTTGTGATGGAGATGAGCAGCACAGGAATTTGTCATCTCTACTGCTAAGGCATATTTGTTTATTTGCTCTGGTAGCTGGGATTTCAGTCAGGATGTGAAAAGAGAACAAGAGGCAGGAGAGGAAGAAAAGAAGTGAGGCTGTGAAGAAAGAGGCTAGTTTGACCAGTAATAGAGTCAAAAAGACTTATACATGTCTGAAGTAGAGAAGAAGTTTCTTTATAAAATGAATTCTATGTTAAAACTGAACATTCCAGAGAAGGTATAAAAATCATTCGTGGTCCTCTTGGCTGTATTTTGTAATTCTTCTTAAACTGAATATCCAGAGGTTCAGATCCTGAAAATTAGGCATAAAATGTTGTAATACCAGGTGTCAAAAAGTTTTCAGAGTTTTGCATACAAATGCTAGCTTTGCATCAAAACTGAGGCTCTGAGTATGCACGCTGAGGAATTGAGTCCTTAAACCTTAAATATATGTTCAATTAAATGTATTTTAAAAATTTGTTTCACCTTGTAATGTAATTGAAACTGTGAAGAAATATGGTAGTGTTCTTTTGTTTCAGTTTTACTTTGTTAATTCATTTCACCTGATAACTATCAGGAATTCCAGATGGGTTTTTTCTTTTTTTTTTTTTCCCTTCCCCCTTGCATTTTATCTTTACACACTCTTCCAGGCTTGAACATCATGCCTTCTTTCCCTCTTAGGATGTACCTACTCTATCTGTTCTTGTGATTAGTTATAAAACTTACTGTCAAAGAAGGCATTACAGTATTGCATCTGCTGTTGCTTTGATAGCTCACTGTTGTCTTACCTAAACGTTGGAAAATAATAGAATGGCGTTTTGTTAGATCACTTCTATGTAGACTATTTGCAAATGTTATTTGAGAGTACCTGTGACTAAATGGTATTTAAAGTTAAGAATAAGGTATTGTAATGTTACAAAGGAATATTTTTCACTTCTTGAATTTTTTTTTTTTTTAATTTTTTTTTAAAGATCTGGCAAGATGTGTAAGGTCACTTCAGGTAGTCATTCACAACACCTGTGAACACTGCATTTGTCAGTGAAAGCCCAATCTCCATCTCAGTGTTGGGTTCACAGAAGATGAGATTCCAAAATATTAAGTAGGCAGCTTATAGGTTTTTTGAGAACAAGAGGTTCATGTCTTCTAGTTTAGTTTTAAATGCTTCAAGCTTTGTGTTTGCTTTAAAACAAATCAATGTTTTTACAACTGCTTGCTTATTTTTCAAAACCAAATGTGATTAAACACTAGATACAATTCAAGAAGCTTGGTACGTGTACAGACTGAAAATCAATCTTGCATTGAGACTCTTGTTTGAGTTTACTTCGTAGAAGTTATGGATTCCAAGAGAAGTTAAAAGGTTGTAGAAGGTAAAAATGCTACTGACCTAGCAAGAAACAAACTAAGCAAGATTAATTTGAGTTGATGTCCAAAAAGCTTCTCTTTTGCAGTAATTCTTCAGCTCACAATTTTGTTTTCATCACGCTATAGTGAAATATTTTCACCTTTTCCAATTGTTTTATCTTGCATGTATGAATTTGGAATTTTAACTTGATATTGACAGCAAAACATCCTTAGCTGATACAACTAAGTAGCCAAGAATTGGGCAGGGAGAGGGGGACAGGGAGAAGATTGATTGCATTTAGAGAAGTTAATATTTCAAAGTTGTCTCTGACAAAGATCTGCCAGTTGGATGACTGTTACCATTTTCAATCATGACTAATTTATATGAAACTAAATATTTTTATTAATTTATCAAACTAACGAACTATGTCTAATTCATGTCGTAGGAAGCCTGACTTACAAATGTAAGCACCAGCATGTAAGATGTATATATTTTTGTATGTACCACTGGGTTCAGGAAACACTTTCGTGTTTGGATGTTGATTGTTAATAGTTTTTCTTCTAGCTGACCTATTTTCAAGATTGTTTACCAGTGTATATTGAATGTTAACTAATTTCATGTGATGCAGATAGTATCTGTGGTATTTGTGTTTGAGGGAACCCTACTGTTTAGTCACAATGCAACATTCAAGCAAATTACAGCTACCTAGGATGCTGTTAATGTGAAAAGATCCAACCTGAGCATAGAAAACGGATTTTAATGCTTGTTCTTTACTTCTTTGCTGTTGTACTTCTTATTGTAGGCGAGATTTCCAAAAGTGCTTGGTTGACTTGGGATTATAGTTCTTACTGAGGTTTCTGAAAACTCATTATTCACTCAAGAAGGGTAGTCATTTTGAAAGCTGTGGGGTAACTAATGTATAAATGTTGCATATCGGAATGTGGAGCCTTAGTACAGCTTCCTGGCTTCTTACTGAGTGCTTCATGAGAGGCATTTAGGACCATAGTAATCGTTTTTTGTAATCTTGACCTATTGTAAAATCTTTTTGATAATAAAAAGTGGCCAGTGTTTGATTGTGTCACGGTTACAGGTATGTGCATGAAGTATAAATGTGTTGACGTTCTTCTATATTGATGAAATAAATGCAAATGTCATCTCTTTTCTTTTAAGGAAATGATCATCGACAAGGTTAATGGACAGGTTGTCCCTCGGTACTTGATATATGACATTATTAAGTTTAATGTAAGTACTTTTGGTTTTATTGCTTTTATCATTAGTTATTGATTCTCATTTCTATTTTAATCTTATTTGTATACGTAAGAGCTTCAGTGTAAATTTAAATACCAAAAATGTTTGAGTATTTTGTAGCTCGATAACAAGCAATGCACCAGGATTAAGATTGAAAGCAGCCTTATAATAGGTGTTGATTTATTTCCACCTGCTCAAGAAAAGATGGCAGTTTGAAAGTGTCTGCTAAACACTGTTGGAAAATTTCCCATGTCTAGAGCACGTTTGAACTATTTAGGCAATGAAATTGAGAAGGGATGGAGAAGTTAGCCTGTAAGTGGTGTATTTGTTGCCAGAGTATCACAGCGCTCCTTGTTAGGCTGCTCCAGGCCACTGGTCCTCTGTTAAGTCCTCAACAGCAGGCTGTTCTGTTTACACTGGCTGTAGTGCAAATACGTAACAAAGGAATATGTTGTATATGTTACGGAAAAGGAGAAGTCTTTGTTGACAGCTAGGAATTTGTGGTCACAAGAGCGAGCTGTTAAACAGTACAGAAAAAGAGAAACATATTTTCTTTAAAGCAGCTTTCAAATATGGTAAAGGTTTGGACATCACCAAAGGGCTCTTGTATGTTATCTTTTATAGTTGTTTTTTTTAATTAGTTGTATTTTTCTCCCAAAACTTATGATACATATGGAAGTTAGTCAAGGGTCTTATGGCAGGGTGTCCTACTGAAGCTTATTTGAACAACTAACCTTGACGTGTTCCACTTGTTAGCCCTTATTGTTAAATAAATTTTCTAGTGATTTTTCTGTTATGTTTAAGAAAGAGAAAATGTCCTTCAGGAAGGATCAATTTAACCGTATGTATATCTTTTAAACTATTTAAAATAATTTTGTGAAAATAGAAAGTGCATACTGGTTTTGGTTGGGATAGAGTTAATTTTCTTCATAGTAGCTCATATGGTACTGTGTTTTGGATTTGTGACCAGAACAGTGCTGATAACACAGGGATGTTTTAGTTGTTCTTGAGCAGTGCTTACACAGCTTCAAGCCCTTTTCTGATTCTCACACTGCCCCACCAGCGAGAAGGCTGGTGCACAAGAAGCTGAGAGGGGACATGGCTGGGACACCTGATCCCAACTGACCAAAGGCTTATTCCATACCATATGATGTCATGCTCAGCATATAAAGCTGGGGGAAGAAGGAGGAAGGGGGGATGTTCGGAGTGATGGCATTTGTTTTCCCAAGTAATTGTTATGCATGATGGAGCCCTGCTTTCCTGGAGATGGCTGAACAGCTGCCTGCAGATGGGAAACGGTGAATTAATTCCTTGTTTTGCTTTGTTTGCATGTGCAGCTTTTGCTTTACCTGTTAAAGTGTCTTTATCTCAACCCATGAGTCTTCCCACTTTTACCTTTTTGATTCCCTCCCCCTATCCCATTCTAGAGGGAGTGAGTGAGCGGCTGCATGGTGTTTAGCTACCTACTGTAGTTAAACCGCAGAAACATGTTAAATTTAGTCACTAGACCTGTGACTAAATAGTCTGTGGAAAAACATTCTAGTATCTGTTAATGCTTCTGGAAAAACAAAATTATTGTTTGTCCCATTAGGAGCACTGAAGCAATACTACTAAACTACAGTGCATTTCAGACTTCCTAAACGACTGTTGATTTTCCAGACTTGAGTAAGATAATACTCAGCTTGAGTAAGCCACTCACCGTAAGTGGGAGTTACAAATGTAGGCATGGTAATAGTCACCAAAAATGACTTTGGTATTCTTGGAAGTGTAGTCATCCTGTGACTTAGGACAGCTGCTTTAAAAGTAATAGTTTGTGGGGAATACATGTCAGATTAGGAATAGAAGCTTTTTGTTAACTCATTTTAGTTATGCATCTTGATGAGCTTTTCTTAAACCATTTCTGAAGAGCAGATGTTTAGTTTCCTGGATTCCTCCTATGATTAGGACTTTTCTGTATGCAAAAATTCCTTGTAGACTTCTGAAAAATACAGTCTTCTAAAACCATTCCTGGGTTCTCTTTCTTCCTTTACATTTTCTTACTTGTTTCTCCGCCTGTGATTCTGTGTTTATTTACCTCGTCTCTGCTCTCACTTTGTGTCTAACCTGCCATTCACTGCTGTTATTCTTTGTTTGAAAAATAAATATAAGGTAAGAATTGTATAATCTCCTTCCTCCCTTAGTTTGGGCTGTGCGTATACTGTCCTAGTAAAATAATACTTTCTGAAAGTCATAATTATTTGGGTGAAACATTTTTTGGGGTGGAAGGGGAGGAAACTGATTTGTAGCAAAGTGTCCACACTTAACATGAAGAATCCCACTTGGCAAACAGGAAAAATGATCAGAGGGTTTACAGAGGATTGTTCAGGTTTGGGAAAAAATCTGCTTTTGTGCAGGACTGTAAATGCTTTAAAGCTTGTTTGGTTTTGTTTGTTTGTTTAAATGCATTGGGAATGAGAGAGAGGAGATTAACAGTTACTATGTAGTACTATTTTAATGTCGAGGACAAATTAAGATAATGTTATCAGTATGAGTACAAGCAGGGCTTCAGCTGCACAAAGTCATTAGCAATGGTCATGCTACAAAGATGAAAAATCACAGTGTTTTTTAGGTTAATTTTAGAAACTTAATTATAAAAATGGGCATCAGAGGATTTTTGACTTGGCAAAAAATGATCAACAGAATTTTATCACCAAGAGAGGTAAATTTATTGAGAACTTGTAATTGGCAAGAAAGGATAAGTTCCTTTTTAAGTTGTGTAAGTTAGCCTTGTGTAAATTTTCCTAGCAGAGCTTCAAATCAAATAATTACACAAAGCATTAGCCCTGTTTAAAACCAAAACATTCTCATTGAAAAATGACAAATTATTTCTTAAAAATGCATGTATTTAATTAATAGAATCATAGAATACCACGTTGAAGGGACCTCAAGGATCATCTAGTCCAACCTTTCTTGGCAAATCATGGTCTAGACAAGATGGTCCAGCACCCTGTCCAGCTGAATCTTAAAAGTGTCCAATGTTGGAGAATACTCCACTTCCTTGGGGAGATTCCAATGGCGGATTGTTCTCATTGTGAAAAACTTTCCTCTTGTGTCCAATCGGAATGTCCCCAGGAGTAACTTGTACACATTATCCCTTGTCTTTTCCATGTGACGACTTGTAAAAGGGAGTGTCCATCTTCTCTGTAGTCACCCTTTAAATACTGGAACATGGTGATAAGGTCTCCTGTCAGCCTTGTTTTCTCAAGCCTGAACAATCCCAGCCTTTCCTCATATGGCAGGCCTCCTGGTCCTTTGATCATCTTTGTGGCCCTTCTGTGGATCCTCTCCAGCGTGTCCACATCTTTTTTTGCATAGCGGGGACCAAAACTGAACACACTATTCCAGGTGTGGCCTGACAAACACTGAGTAGAGTGAGGTAATGACTTCTTTATCTCTGCTGGTGATGCCCTTATTGATGCAACCCAGCATTCTGTTGGCTTTCTTTGCCGCAGCAGCACCCTGTTGGCTCATATTGAGCTTGTTGTCCACTAGGAGCCCCAAGTTGCTTTCCACAGAGCTGCTCACCAGCTGGGTAGATTCCAGCCTATGCTGCACTCCTGGATTATGCTTCCCAGGTGCAAGACTTTATGTTTGTCATAATTAAACTTCGTAAGGTTCTTGTTAGCCCACTCTTTCAGCCTATCCACGTTGTCCTGCAGGGTGGCTTTCCCTTCTGAAGTGTCCGCTTGCCCACGCAGTTTGGTGTCATTGGCAGACTTCATCAGGGTACACTTGATCCCGTCGTTCAGCTCACTTGTGAAGATATTAAAGAGCATTGGGCCCAATATCAGTCCCTGGGGGACCCCACTTGTGACAGGTTGCCCGTTTGAAAAGGAGCTATTTACTACCACCCTCTGGGTGTGGCCTGTCAGACAGATCCCCACCCACTGCACAGACCACTTGTCTAGACCGTAAGGCATCGATTTCTCTAGGAGGAGGCTGTGGGAAACAGTATCAAAAGTCTTGGAGAAATCCAGGTAGACAATGTCCACCGCTCGCCCCACATCAACCAAGCAGGTTACTTTGTTGTAGAAGGCGATCAGGTTTGTCGACCACAATTTGCCCTTGGTGAATCCGTGCTGGCTTTTCCCAATCATGTGCTTCATTTGACTTGTGATAGCCCCCAGGAGGATTCATTCCGTAACTTTCCCAGGGACTGAAGTAAGACTGATGAGCCTATCATTTTCTGGATCCTCCTTTAAGCCCTTCTTGTAGATGGGGGGTGACACTAGCCTTCTTCCAGTCTTCTGGCATGTCCCCTGATCTCCATGACTTCTCAGATTATGGAGAGCGGTCTCTCAATGACATCAACTAGCTGTCTTAACACCCTCGAGTGGATATTGCCAGGGCCTGTTGATTTGTAGTGGTCAAGCTCCTGTAATAGTTGGCTTTTAAAATTTTAATTGAGGGATTTTTTTGTGCACATTTATGTCACTGGTTGTGTGTGTGCTCTGCCCACATAAAATCTGCATTTTTCATATTCCTCTGAACATAAAGGGCTAATTCCTTACAGTGTTTAGTCTTGATGAGTACAGAGCTAAATCCTTGCAATGCTTGTTACTTTTCAGTTTCCTATGTCTGTATGTAGCAGAGTTGTATTATAACAACTCTAACTGTATGGCATTACCTCCTTCACTTGAATAGTGAATAAAAAGTTCAAATTTGGTGGGTAATTCAAGTGTAACAGAGGAAGCTGGCAATAGAATAATTAACAGTCCCAGAAGCAAATACAAGTAAATCCAAATCCCTATTTATCAGGAACAATCCACAAAAGAACATATCTTTATTCTCCAGTCATCTTTAAGACAGCTTTTCCTGAGCAACCTTGTTTTGACAGTCTTTTTCTTAGATCATATTCAGTAGCTGCATATAGGTGTATAGACACTAAACTTAAGCAACTATTTTTTTCCTTAAGTAATAAAAAGTAACACTGGCATAATATAGGATCTAATGAATGCATTCTTAGCAAAGACACTGAAAATGAATGGTACTTTCGTTTTCCTTTCTAACCCTGGCCTTTAAAAATTTAAACTAGCCAGATTTTCATAAGACCAGATCACAATGGTAAGAATAGACTGAATGCTTTAAAAAGAATAATTATTTTAGTGTTTAGAAAGGAGATAAAATTTTGATGAAATTTCCTAATACTCTGTGCATAATCTTAATCTTAATTTAAGTCAAGATCAAGATTTCTTTCTTTGTCATTATGCATAACAATGCTGTAGCTATTAAATAAAATTTGTCATGGTAAAAAACTATGCTGGTAATAAATCCTACCCACTGAAATGTTCTCACTGAATTCATGCATGAAATTTTTTTGTTTTAAATCCCTGTAAAATATTATCATGTCTGACGTTTCTGTTACAAACCTCATTTTAAATTATGTAAAGCTCACAGTACATGCTGTCTCTCATTATTAGACTATTAACTTATTGTAAAAATGTACCATGAAAATTTTGAGGGCACAATTCAGAGATGCAAGCATTTAATTCCATTGTTTCCGTTTACAAATGCATCTGGCTACCAGTGACCCTTCCGCTCTTACTTTTAATTCTGAGGTTATATCTCAAATAGTACCACTTCAAAATACAGATTTAGAATGTTTTTGTTCCTAATAGTGCCCTGGAAAACAAGGATGCCGTGCATGTGTTTACTCTTACACCCTTTCTATTATTTCTTGCTGAGACATGCCTAATAAGCCCGTGAATGTTTGTAACAGTACTCTTACTGTGTGTTATGTTCTCAAAATCTGTATATGTAACTTCATTCTATCAGGGCTAAGAGGTGTCAGTCAAATGAAATACAGAGCATCTACTGAGTTGTGTCTTGCTTTGCTTTCTGGTGGCACACTGGGAGAGATGCATTAAGATTGCTTGTAGCTGTGCTGCTCTGACACCTTAATTCCAGAGCCTCTCCACTATTTCCAAATCCCTGGTTTGAATTTGTGAGGTTACACAACTGCTAGCACCACTGCTTTCTCCTCCTCCTCCCATATTTGTAATGTAATTTACTGAGAGCAGGGACAACTTGGCCAGTTAATATGTTTTAGTATTCTTTAGGCTATATGAATAGAGTAGCATTGCAGAATAGTGAGGGCAACAAATGGTGGGCTAGGAGAGCCCATAAGTTGAAGAATCAACACAGTAAGGGAGTGATGTGGCAGAAGCTTTAGGGTCTGTGGAGATGGATGGACAGAAGAACATCTTAGCTAGTCGTCTTTTTCAAAGTCTTTCCTGCCTTATTCACCTTCCCTATTGATGATCTTTTATTCATCATTGAAAACCTGACTTGTATGTCAGAGCAGCAAAATTTGCAGATCTCCTTACCTATTCTGTAAACTTCCAAATGGATAATTTGTATTTTCTTCCCTGTTGCTTATTGTGCATGAATAAAGTGCATATGCAACTGAAAAGTAGCATTTTTAGGCATTCTTGCATCTGTCTTTTTAAAACTCTCTTTTGCTATGATGCCTACAAAAAAAAAGTTATTGCTGAAGAGTGGTAACTAGTACATGCTGACCAGGATATCTTTGGTGTTTTCATGTTCTTCATTTTATATTTTTTACCTAATAAGTTGCTTGTTGTTGGGGAACATTCTTTAGTGTTGTAATTAGTTTGAAGGTTGACTGTTTTACTTGCTGGTTAGATTGTTTGAAAAATACATTTGATTTCTTCCTTTTCCTTGCATCTCTGAGTTAGATCCCTTTTTCCCAACCCAGAGGGCACTATGGATCACAGGTGAAGGTGGTTTGTTTTCCGCATTTGCCAAAATAAAGAATGCTTAATGGAATATTATATAAAAGCCAAGGGAGCATATTAAATTTTGTCATGTCTTGTTTTATCCCCCAAAGGTGTGTGTTTCCATACCTTAACATGAAGCATGTCTCATGAGAACCTTTTTGAATGGCAGATCATCACTAGTATAATCGTCAGGGGAAGAAGTATAAAGTATTGCTCCTGGGAGAGAAATACAGAGACAAGTAGTTTTCCAAGAGCAGCTTTAGAAGTTGCCATGTTATTAAATCCTTTATATTTTTCAGGTGTTCAAATCCTGTAGGTTTACTCTTACTAGCTTACTCTGATGTGACACTTTTCAGCAAACTATGAAACTTGATAGAAAAAATACAGAGAGCTGAAAGCTTAAATTGCATTGTAAATGAAAATAACTCTGAAATATTTCAGACCTTATACAATTCAGAGAATAAAGTCCACAAACTTTTTGTTCTTAGAAGGTCTCTTTAAAGAGCCTTTCTCAGTATTTTTACTAAACAGTTTTCTGCCTCTCAGTTTTAGCCCTAAAAAACTCTCGCTTTTTATTATCTTCTTGTTGTACTAGGAATTGTAACATATGATTAAATAGAAAAACTGTGTCCCTCAGCTTGCAGTTTATAACAGTCATTCCCATAGGAACAGCCAAGTTTAGGCACATATTCACATCTCTCAGGAATCTGGCAGTGATCACAACTGAAGTGGAAAGTGAGAAAAACTTTACAGTGGGGCAGGTTTTCCAGTTGCATTATCATGTCCAATTTCCTAAGTACTGGGAATGAAGTCTAACACAGGTCTTTTTTTGTCCAGTATATTTCAAAACAGGAAAAACTGTAAGCAAAATAGAGAATGGTTTGGGGGGGATATCATATGGAAGCAGTGGGAGTGTGTTTGAATGTTGTCATGTCTTATTTCCCAAACTTAGTTTTAATTCCTGATTTTCTACATATAATCTAGCCATAATATTTCATATTTTCAGCTTTCTCCCTGTCTCTTGCCTTCCCACCTTTTCTTTGTTTCTAAGGGAAAAGAACTAAAAAAAAAAAACACAGTTAATTAGAAGGATGTACCAAATCTAAAATAACTATATAATTCAGGATAGGTTTCATGAAGGTGAAAGCAGGACCTCTCTAATATTTTCTTTTCCATGGCTAATATGTTTGAATAACCTGAGTGACTGTTATGGTCTAGGAGAGACTGTGAAGGCCATGTTTTCATCCTTTATAGAATATTTCTCTTATTTAAAGGAAATATGAAGAAAAATACTCATTGTCTTTTGAAATGACTGTAATAGTAATTAGTATTTCCTACTCATAAGCTAACTGTGCACATGATGAACTAGATCTCTTAAAGACAGATTGGGTTCTGAAATTATAGATCTTTTACAAGTCTTCAGGAGTATAAAATGTATTTACAAGAAGATTAAAATAATTTTTAGTTCTATCATGGCTTAGGAAAGGTAGGTGGTTCCCTTTCTAAGATAGCATTTGTGAATCAGTGCTGATAGTTGTGCTTTTTTTTTTTTTCTTTTCTGTTTTTTTAGGAGACTTTTTACTTACTGTAGTAGGCAGTCTTATTTTAAATACTATAAGTGATTTATATACTGAAAAAATCAGTGCCACAATCTTTTCAAGTATGAAATGTCCTGAATGTCTTTCAGATGTAGGAATTTTCCCACGGTTCTTTAATTCACTGGAGTGATAATTCTTTGTCATAAAGACAGCCCTGTAAAAACCCAGCAATAACTATTCTTATGAAGAGTCACTGAATGGCTGGTAGAAAGGAAGAGAGTGTGAGGAGAGTAGAAGCAGAAAGAGAAAATATCAGCTGGACCATCTAGTATCTGTTGCAATTAAGGTGAGGATGCCTCCGTATGATGTTCAACAGCAGCACTAGGAAAAAGAGTTGGAAAAACGAAAAACGGTAAAGCCCCGTGTTCAGTATTTTACTTTGCAGATAGCCTAAATTCAGTGCAAAATAAATCATTTATATTCCCCTTGGAGAACCATATGCAATCTTTTTGTGTGTAAATATCCAATGATGATGGCAAATCTATTTTCCAGTTACGTGTTATGAGAATTATGAGTTTTATTTCTGTAATTAAAAATGGGAAGTTCACCTACTCCTCAGATTACTTGAGGGGAGGCAGCCAGTCTAGACAGAACATAATTCCTTTTGGTTTTAATCATTTACATCCCAGTAAAATCCTCTTACTGAGTTATGTTTTTGAAGGCTCAGAAGGATTTATAAGGATTATAAAGGTCCTAAATGAAGCCACTGTACATGCAATCAAACAATGAATTGGAATGAGTTATCTGTGCTCCCAAAATAGCAGCTATGAAGCTTTCGGTGCCTAACTGGAGCTTTGTTTTCAAACGAGCGGGCTTAGGTGTTCGTCTATGGTAGATGCCCTGTTTCCATAAATCTGCCTCTTTATTGCACAGCGTCAATGGTAAGAATCATAATTCAGTCACTTCAACTGCTCGTAAATATTCTGCCTTACATCCATTACCTTCACACCAGTGAAGCAAACTTGTCATCCACTTGTACTTACAAGTTTTTATGTTTTTTTTTATCTTGAACTTGTATTCTGTTTTGAGCAATCCAAGGAGCAGAAGAGTGAGGAAGGAAGCAATGTTTGTATTACAGTCCACTTTTTCTGTTCTGTTCTTATCTGTTTAGTCACAGTTTTGACAGTCCTGCTGTTTTGTTCAAGTATGTTTGCTAATAAAAAAAAAGTGTGGAGCTATATTTGTATGTTCTGTTAGGCCTTGATGTTTATGCATGGGCTACAAACTTCTTTGTTGATTCATAGATATTTGAATTTATTTGCAGTGATTTCTTTTTTTAAAGGAAATGCAAATAATTTAATACATGTCTTAAGCAATCTTTTTAATAGGTCTGATTCCCCAAACCATTTTTGTTCTGTGGTAAATCAAAGCGATATTCCATTGTATAAGCTGACAACATATAAATAGTAATTATGTTCCTGCAGCAAGTTGGTTGAATTGTTACAATTGACACAATATTTCACGTGCTGTACCTTATTGATGCCAAGATAAATTTTAGAAACCATTTTGAAACTGCTAAATTCCTTGTTATTGCCATATCTGTTTTGAATATTTGAGTGATAAAAGTTAGAAAAAACAAATTTTAAAATGTATTTTCAGATTATAATGGTTGTCTTGCCTTTTGCCTTTTAGAAATGAAAAACTTAGGAGTCATAATTTTACAAAATTTTTAATTTCTCTAATACTTCACTTTTAATCCTGTTTTAAACAGAAAACTTTATGGGAAATGAAAAAAACCTTTTAGTTGATTGAATATAGTAATAATCTTATCTGGAGAATGAAACGGCACCTTCAGATTGTTTTTATATAAAAGCTATTTGTAGCAAAAAAATAGAAGCATCTATAAAACCACGGTCAGAAGAAATACGTGCCAGACCATTAATATAAAATGCAAAATATTAGACTGCCTGGTCTTCAGAACATGGGAGAACTAATAATGGGCTTTCGTTGGAAATGCAGATGTCAGCTGCGGGTGCCTTGAATTGTCAATAATAATGTTAAACACAGGGTAGAATATCAGCCTGAGCTTATTCTTTATTCTTCTCTCAAAATCATTAAAGCTAAGACAGTTGTGACATATGTTCCGCTATGGCTCGATAACTGAAGACGTGCATGGAACGTATATGCGCGTATGTACTGAATTATTCATGTCTAAGTTGCTGCTCTGGGGAAGCAAATGGAGAGCGCTTTTCTGGCAGGTAGACTTTGAACCATATCTCATGGAGGAGGAGAATAAATATTCTCAGTTTATCCTGGCCAAAGCTAGTTATCAGCTGTGTACACAGGCCCAGGCATTATTTTTCTTTTTACTATAGCCGCATTGGGCAAAAGCCAGATAAATATCAAATTCTAAGAGAAAGTACTTTTATGGGATTTAGCACCTACATACCCCATTTTGTTATCTCTACTGCATTCGTCTAGGTAAAGGACTTTCCATGTAAGTCTCACTGAACTTACTGAGCTGTAGCCCCAAGGTCAACCTTAGAGGCAGGGGAAGGGAGACTTAAACCTGGAGGGTGGTGGTTCTACTCTCAGGGGTACCTTTCTCCATGCGGAGAGAGAGGGAACTGAGGCAGGGTGTGCAGCAGAAATCCCGTTACCCTCTTACACCCATCTCAACAATTCCTGCCATCTTCCTGTATTTAATAACCTGGGACTTAAGTTACTTACCAGCCTTTGTAGCCCTATCAATGTGAGGTAGTGACTTCAACATGGAGGTCTCTGTGAACTGGTGGAGGGCAGGAGATACAGCAGGGGAACAGGCTGATGCTTGACCAAATTCAGTCTGTCAGCACCCATCTGGAGGAATGTTATTGGAACTGTGATTTTTTTAAAATTTTTTTTTAGCTCCTTTCAGCAAATAATTTGCCTTCCCCCACCCCCTCAAGACAGTGGATATTAAATGAGCTGCAGACCCAGTTTTTTAGTATTTTTAAACATGTGTTGCTTTTGTGGTACACTAGGTTATTATGTGACTTTTTGTGGATGGGTTCTGTTGGGAAGTTAATTTGAAATATTGTGAGTTTAAATTTAGAAATGTTGATTCCTGGGTGGATTTCCAAGCTTTGTAGAATTCTCGTTTTACATTCTGAGGATGTGTGGAGGATTGTGTTTAAAATCAAAACAATATTTTCAGTTATCACATCTATTGCAAGCCCACTTCATGCCATGACCTCTTAGTGCAACGCACAAAGTTTCAACAGGTGAAGGAAATCCAGCTGCTCGAGGAAGAGGTGTTGATTCAACAGATCACTCCTCTCTTGAAGCTTGTCTAAAAGATACTTCGCTTCAGGATACATTTTAATTACTATGAGGGGGAAGTGTAACTTTCTAGCATAGATAGGAAACACATGCTACTTGTTAATTTTGTTTATCCTTTGCTAACAAACTTATTTTAGGTTAGAAAAGTCTAGAACAGAAATTATCATGCAATGCACTCCAGTAACTATGCTGTTAGGCAGCGGTGATCCTCACCCTTTTCAGACAAGTAAAAACTTACATATTGAAATAAAATCTCAGACATCTGAATGCTTAAATTAATGAAACATCTATACTACCTAAAAACATACTCGTGTTTGTTGCCTTGGTTTAGATTATACATGCATCAATGTTTTGTTTTTGGACAACTTTTAAGTGTGTGCTTTATATACTACATAATCTCTTCCTATTTTTGTCAAGGTCTGCAAATTATTTATTGCAGCCTACGTTACCCTCCTACTTATTTGCTAAAATCTAGGATTTTACTACTTAAAAGTTTTGGATCTGTCTGGCATAAATACATTGTATATTAGCGACATTTTTTGTAATTATAGCAGGTGTCTTATAACAAAGAAAAAGCCCTCCTCCTCCAGTATTGCTTTTATTCAGTATGTCCTTGATTTAAATTCAATGTTATGTTAATTTTCTTAATGCTAATGTCCTTTGCTTTTGGGGGAATGAAATATTCCTTATCTACTTCATCAGTCAAGTAAACTAAGAAGTTGCTTGGCAGTGTTATCTGTGTTTCCTCATCTCAAAATCTTATGTCAGCCTAGCTCTGACCTTTATATGATGGAACCTAGTGGTAATATACACTTCTGTTTAACAGGATTTGAAATAAAAATATATGATGGCAGAGCTGCAGGAAATAATTAGTTCCAAGTGGATGTGAGAAGTGAAAGGATTATTTAAAGGAAAAGAAAGTGATTCAGCTGGTTTATGGTGCAGATAAATTTAAATAATTATTTAAATTTAATAATTTAAAAATTATTAAACTTTTAATAATAGTTTCATTAAAAGATGAAACTCAGCTTTTAATTTAACTATTAAGGGGTTGAAATAAATTTAAGTCATTATGCAAAAGCATTTTTGAATGAACTGTTGTAAAGACGCTCTCTAAATAACTTTAAGGCTTATTGGAACCTCAAATATTTGAAATGTTAATTAGTTCCTTTGCTGAGTGGAAAAGCTACTGTAGGGAAGAGAGCATGTGCAGTAGAGCTTGCTGAAACTTACCCAGAGAACAGTTTATGGTGTTCTTGGAAATAATAAAAAAACTTGTATACACATTTCCCAGGAAATTCTTCAATCAATTCTTCAGTCAGTTGTTACAAAGGTCAAGATGTGTTTTCTATGTTTTAATTAGATATACAAACCAGGACAAGCTCAATCACTGTATAGATGAGTTCTCAAGTATGCTGTACATGGGGGAAGAAAGAAAGAAAGAATGATTGTTCAGAATTTTGTGTATGGCCCTTAAAAATCTGTAGCTCATGCAGCCATGTTCTGCAATGAATGAATAAAGAATGAGCCACTTTCTTGCCTCTCGGATTTTCCCATGCTCTTAATTTTTTATTAATTTGAATGTCTTTTTCCTAATAACACCTCCATATATGAAAGGTAAGCAATGGTGAAGGCAAAGTTAACAGTTAAATAGGCTTTCTTCTTCTTCACAAGCATGGATCAACAACCAGAGATTAGGGGATATTTCACCCATGTTGTCACTGGCTTTGTGCAGAATGTGCTTCCCCACCAAGTGATGGTGGCTGTGCTGTCTCTCCTCATATAGATTGAAGCCAGACTTGTAAGAAAGTGGTTGTGAATTATATGTGGTATGGGAGCAATGCATGGTTCTTAAAGCTGTTGTAATGAAGAATTGAGGACTTTTGATAGAGATCTAGTAAGGATCTAATGCTAGGAAAGAAATGTAAGAGAAACTTAATGCCCCTTTGGGAGCAGGAAATGCAGAAGGTTGTGGTGAAAGCCAGGATGAGTTTAGAAAGAACTTGATTAAACTCATGCTGGTCTGAAATTGTCAGTCTATTTTTCTGCTAATTAAAATAGCTGTTCAGATACTACTTATTCTATCTCTTACATTTGTATGTGTTATGAGGATGTCATTTTGCCATTTGTTTCCTTTGCATTCTTTCAGATTGAACAGTTCTGATTCTCTTTGATTCATGATAGAGCGGGGCTTTTCCCCTTTTAGATTCTTTTATCATTTCTCTTTTAGCTGTGTTTAGTATAGGAAATACCTGGTTGCTGGTTCACCTGCTCATCTGTTCCACTGCCATTGATGATTGGAGTCCCATGTCTTCCCAGTTGCCTGTGCTCATTTCTTTCAAATTTTGAAAAATTTTGGTTTTGAAGCCAAAGCTCTGTGAGCTTATTCTCGGTGGACTATGAAAGGGATGGTTTTAGAAAAAAATGTTTTCATGTGAATGGGGTGGCAAAATGGGGGATGATCTCATGTAAATAGCTTCTAATGCTGTATCATGCTTGTAACAATGCAAATCTCAGTTTTGTGGCTTATTGCTATGAAAGTTTCTGATTGAAGCTTACTTTAGAATTTCTAAGTTGGCAGTTGCTTATTTTCTCTCAGTGATATCCACAGTGTGTTCTCCTCACTATCTAGTGCTCAAAATATAACAAGCTCCATTACAAGCAATTACTAATCTGACAAATGCACATTTTGAACGCTCATACTGATCTGGTGCGATGCACCAGATATATAAAGAGCAATGTAAAGCTGCTGTTTTATTTCAGGTCTTGAAAGGTCAGAGTACACTACTGAGATTTAGAGAAGGGCGTTTACTACCTTTTTGTGACCGAGCCATCACATATCTTGCAGGTTTTTGCAGCCACTGTTTATTGGCCCTTTTTGCAGCCACTCTTTATTGGCCCATTTTCCAGCTGCAGCTATGTTTTTCTCTTTTCTAACACAAAAGCGAACATTTATATAGTTAATGCTTCTTTCAAGGCATCAATATAGTACATTTAAAGCAATGAGTTTTCTTAACTGTGTGAATAGCATTGTGGCATTGTCATTAAAACTGCTATGAACAAAATGAGCTAAATGACTTTGGAGGAAAACAACGTGCAAAAAGTATGTAGCTGCTATATCCAAAGCTATAATTAGGGAATATTTAAATTATTTTGCTTAACTTTAAAGGTCTTTAGGTATTTAACTCGTATATGCTTGAATACGTATTACAGATTTTTTATCTTTCTATGAACTTTGATTTGATGAAACCTCTTATAGCATGAGACAAATGCTTGAAAACCAAGTATTTGGCAAAAACGTAGTGATTTGATAACATTTTTATATATCTGTATGATTTTAAATATTGTGTAAGGAAAATCAACTGTTCAAATAATTTAATGACTGTTTAGTTTTAATACTGATTTTTGTAACATGGCAGGGACAGCCCGTTGGAGACTGTGATTTTAACGTTCGACTTGCATGTATAGAGAAAGAGATTATATTTCCACGACATGAAAAGATGAAAAATGGTCTTATCGATAAAGCACAGGAACCATTCAGTGTTCGAAACAAACCGTTTTTCGACATCTACACTTCAAGAAAGGTAAACTTGATCGCAGTTATTTATGCTGTGGTGCTGATGGTAGTAAAACAATGTTGCATATAGATTTTCCCTCACCTTTTTTAGCTTCCAGCAATTTCTTCTGTGAACTGAGCATTTGGCAGCGTTTGGGGGGGTGATTGGCAGTTTGAGATACTCTGAAAAAATGGTTTTAGGCTACCTATTCCTTCTGAATTACTATTTTCCCATATTTAAAACCTGTACTTTGGTAAAACCTAATTCTTTAGTTTTGTAATGTTGAATGATGATACAGAAGTTAATAGCTTTAGGTCTGAAATGTCTCTGAGCTCAAGGGAATGTCTGAGAGCTATGTTATTTACACTATCCTCTTTCATAGGTAAGAATGTAATTTCCTTTTTACTTCCAGTCCCCATCTGGCCATAGTATAAGAATCATGAGTTGTGCTTGAAGTCCCACTTCATGTTCAGCAGTGATTACTAAGAGCCCATTCTAGTTAATGTCTCCAGAATTTACTTATTAAAATACTGCCCTAGGTCTTCTGAAGTAATGCATATGACTTGCAAATGCATATATGAGTTCCTGTCTTTCACTGTGCACTCTTTTCTTCAGTAGAGACATATCCTAACATTCTACAAAATACTTTTATTCTCTTCTGTGAATTAAATGGCTCCTGGATAATACCTTCTTCTAGAGGAACCCGTTTTTCTCAGCGCTGCTGTTAGAAGTAGTCCCATGTCTCATCAGCACAGAGCAATGAACATCAAATTGTGGGCTTCCATTTGGTTTTGTCATTTCCTTGATCCTGTAGCAGATAATGAATCTTGCCCCAAGAGGAGTAGTAATGGTATTTTGGCTAGCCAAGAGTGGCTGAAAAGTAAATAAGGAGATAGGGCATAAACTGGACTTTCAAAAAACCCTGGCAGAGAGTAGCAGTCTTCAGAAAGTTTAAGTCATGAACAATTCTATTTGAAGTTTGTGTGGATGTGTGGATAAAGCACTATAAATGTTTTGATCTCTTCTCTGTATTTGTGGTGGTGTATTTTTGGGTTGTCTATTTAAGATCGATGTTGTAAATTTGAAGTAAAGTATTCATGGAGGGGAAAAAGGCTGATTGTCTAGGACACATAACTTTGAGCTTGAAATGAAAAGAATCTAGAACAACAGGAACATGTCTTAAAAATGATTTCTTACATAAATTTATAGTTTCTTGAAGTGTTCTTAAGTTCCAAGTTATTTAACCTCATTTAAAAATCATGGGAAGAACATGGTTGGAAGCATTCCTAGTAAAATTTCTACATAAAACACATCTGTAAACAAATCTCATGCTAGTTAAATCTAATTGTCAGGACATGACTATTGACATGATCCTCTGCTTCCCAAAACGTAGGAAATAAAAATTATACTCAACAGCTTTCTTTTTCCTGTTTATAGGAGATTTCTGAATTGTCCATGTGCGTTCCAATGCATTGGATTTTAACAATTCTGACTGTGGCACTTTTTAAAGTCAGCAATGAAATGATGCTATTTACTGCTCTGTCTCTGCCTTTCTTAAAGCTCTGAGCATAAACTTTTTACAACATTGACTGGCTTATTACCCAGCAGTAAAACATCACTTATGTTGGTGGGGAAAAAAAATCATACATGGCTAGAATTTGTTTCATACTAGACTTATAATTGCTTTTGACACTAATGCTTGGACAGTATTTCTTTATTTTGTCCTTGTCTTTGCCACCAGGATTAACTTGTGAATTATGGAATGAAGCAGTTATTTGGTCAATTTTCTTAATTTTTGGGAAGAATATTCCTGCATCCAGCAGTTGGAGATACACACAGAGAGCAGGAGGGGTAGAGTTACTGGCAGTGCAGAGTGAATAGCCAGTGTTATTTTTCTCTTATTTTAATAATTTCAAACATTTATGATTTATCTACTCTATGCATGTATTAGATTAAATTGGTAGGAAAATAAAGCAAGTAAGAGTAATATCCGGGGTTTTATCAAACTATATGCTTTGAAGTTTTTTTTTTTGTTTTTTTGTTTTTTTTTTTTTAACTAAGCCTCTTTTTGTCTGTTAACTTCCCCCCAGTTAGAGTGAGTAAAAGTCAATTGACATAAGAGTATTTATATGCTTTTAATTTATTGGGGTGTTTGAGTTTGGTGTGGGGTTTTTTCTTGGTTGGTTGGTTTTGGGGTGTTTCTTTAAGTGGTAATCAGGGCAGATCTTCATATTCATCACAACTTCCTGAACAGAATCTTTCATTATATATGGTCAGAATAGACTATTGTTTTGAAGCATTGCCCTAGTCCAAAAGAGGCCTATTTAAAAATGGTATTGCTTTGCCCAAAAGATCTTTTTCCTACGTTTATTCAGCCATCTCTGCAACTATAGCAACAAATGTACTCATAGCAATGAATACCTCATTGGTATAGCTGAAGGAGCAAGCTGAGTTCATTTTGCATCGATGACAAATGTCTTGACAGGGTTTACCAACTCTGTGTGCAGCACAGCAAGGTCTGCAGGGGGACGAGGAATTCCTTGTAGCTTCTAAGTCTGCGCATATTCACATTGACTTAGCATATCTATCAATCCATCTCCAGACATGGTGGCAGTTGAATAGATGCTAAAGGACTGACAAATGGGACCTGCTTAGGTAGATCTTTCCCTCATGTTTAATTAGCTGTTTTTCTTGTTCTTCTCCAAGAACAGCAGGATCCTTTCATCTTTAGAAGGGATCTAACAGGATCCTTCCTTTCTTGACTAGATGTCCTTAAAGATTTACACCCTCCAGTGGCCTCAGAAAAGCTGCGCATTTTTCTTATGCATGGGTTTCTTCCCTACCTCCAGTTCTTGTATTTCACTGACAGAAGATGTAGCTTCTCAGGTCACCCTGAAGGCTTATTATTTTCAAAGAAAGATCAGTGGACATAGCAGTCTTTGGCCACAGATAAGGTGGATCTCTGATTGCACCAGCATATTCAAGACTGAAAAAGTGGAAAAACCCATACCACTGGTCAGAATGTGTTTCATTAACATTCTTGGAGTATGTCTTGAAGATTTTTTGAAGCGTAGCTGGGTTTTGCTTAGGGTCAAGAAAAGAATGAAGTGTCCTTCTGAATTACCACAGCTGGAGCCATATATCACATATTAATTTTGTTTTGAGAAACTTCTTATTGGTAATAGCACGTATCAGTAAATGTATTTTAACTTGGGTGGATCGCAGGAAGATTACTCAAAAAGACCAGGAACCTCAGCACTATATTTATATTTAAGTGGCTAAAACTTTTAATTATATCAGGAAAAACGAATGTTGTCCACATAGGTTTTGTTATTTTCAGTGAAAATGTGGAAGTAATTACTTGAAACAGCAGTAAACTTTGTATTGTGTTATATAATATGTCCAATAATGAAATTGTTCTTAGAGTTATGGATTTGGGACTTTAATACCAGGGTTAGAGTACTGGCTGTTTTGTTTTTTTTTTCCTAATCTGAAAATCGATTTATTGTGAAATGAAATGCACTTTTAAAGTGCAGCTATAAAGTATGGCAGCATTTATAGTTGTGCCTTGACATTTGTTGTTGGTACTAGATTTTGGAAATGAGGGCTATATCTTTACAATGTTATATCTTTATAACATTGTCTTGAACATTATTTTGAGATTTTTTTGATGGACTTTTTGATTTTTGAGTTTTGGTGCTAAGAAGAAGAAAAGAAAGGGACAGTCACCTGGGGACAGGTTGTATATTCTCAGAATATCTAAAAATGTTACCTTGTTGAAATTTGATATTGCTGGACAAAGGTATCGCTAAATTTGTCTGCCTCTATAATCAAAGAATCATTAAACACAGTTTGCTCTTTTAGTGTCAGCTGGGAACACGTGTACTCTGTGAGCAATTTTTGCCTTTTAATGTAACTTCTAAATTCTTTCAGAAAGATTTTTTTTTTTTTTTTTTTGAGCAATGTTGGACCTTTGCCATTTGTCATTACACTTGCATGATAGGTCACTTTTGTTGCATAGCTTGCTTTCATTTATTAGTGTGCATCAGAATTCAAGCAGATGATATGGTCAAATCCTATAGCTTTCCCACCTCTTATGTTGTCCTGGTTTCATATGTAAGTATAGCAGCAGTCTGTGGAAGAAGCTGAGTTTTAGATTTCCTTAATGCTAAAGTATTAAAGACCAGTGAGGTTAATGCTTTATATGCTGCATATTCTTAGCCTTGAAGCCTTAGCCTTTTATTTATACAAATATTTTAGGATTTTCAGCAAGGACATTATCTTCATTATACTAAACAGGAAGTACAGGTACATAGAAATAATTAAACTCTTGGAAATGATGCAAGTCTCGGCTTTCATTGCCTAAGGCAGCCCACAGTTCTTTTGCAAGGCTTTTTTGTGTGGACAGTCCCAGCTTGGATATCATCACTAAAGCCTATTGTCTAGTGAAAATGCTGTCTAGCAGGAGTAGAAAAAAAAAAAAAGTTCCTTTCCGTGCAGTCCATGGTCCCATCGAGAATTGTGCCCATCACTCTCAATGGAACAATAGGGCTAAAGGTTAAACAATGATACAGGTCAAATGAACAACCTTTTTCAAATGTTAGCACGCTGTATGTCAATGACTTGTCAGTTCTTAGACTATTATCTGGTTTTAAAATGACAGCTTGTCCTACAGGGGTTAGAATGAAGGTGGGTAATCTCCGTTGGAAGATTAAATGGTCTAGGTTCTTCTTGAAAGTTTTCAGTCAAATCTGTGAACTGACAGATGACTTATTTTGCTCTCCTGTTTATTTGGCATTTGGATTTTTATTTTTTTTAAACTGCTTTTGTTGTAATTAGGAAAGGAGGACTGTTTAAAAGTTTGTACCAATGAATGTACAGCTACTGTTGAGGTGGTTTGCTTTGGAAAATTAAGTGGCTGTAGACCTCTGATGAGGAAGGAGATTGTGTAAGTATAGGACTTGCTGATGTTGGTGTGAAGTATTTTGCAGGCAGCTGAGACAGCTGTAAGCTAGTAGAATCATACAAACTTTGGGTTGGAAGGGACCTTTAAAGGTCATCTAGTCCAACCTCCCTGCAATAAGCAGGGACATCTTCAACTAGCTCAGGTTGCTGAGAGCCCTGTCCAACCTGACCCTGAATGTTTCCAGGGTGGGGCATCCATGAGCCCTTATAAAAGGCAGAATATGTGGACATAGCTCATCCATGTCTGCCAAGAGAGGTGTTAACCCAAAACTGACTGTAAATGACCACAAAGTCCTGTCTCATGTTGCCAAGTAGCCTACAGTCAAAAATGTGGAGGTTTGCAGTCATGGGACAGAAGACGAAAGGATTCAATGACAGCAATGGTAGCAGCAGAAGTGTCGAATAATCTGTCTATTTATTGGAGATATTGAATTCTGCATCTTGGTGGAGGGGGAACGTTACCATCTGGAGGGTTTTTAATGCCAAAAAGACTTGTTTCCTCTGTTTTTATTTTTGTTTTTATTTTCTATGCCTTAAGGAGTAGCTTAATCGGCTCACCTTTTAATCCTGCATTTCCTGACCCAGAGTTGGCAGTCAGTCTTCAGTGTCTGGCCTACACCATAGTCCTCACTCCATCTGTTCTGTTCCAGGTTTTTGGCCTGTTTATTATCTCATCTCCTTTTATTTATCTTCTAAGCCATCTTCCCTCTACCATTTTGTTTCTGTTTGCTTTTATTTCTTTACTTTGTATATTTCTTCTTCACTTTGTCCTATTCCGTCTCCCCGATAATGGAAAGTCAGGTGTTGTAAAAGCAGTATTGCCTTACTCCACCCTTAGATGCTTTTGTGCTGGTGCTTATCTTCACTCAAATCTTCTTTTTGGAGTGCTTTTCTCCCTGTAAATATAAATAATGGTTGACCTGAGAAACCTAGTAAACAAGTGGTGAATAAGAATCTGGGAAGATATTACTTCATGCTTATATTAGAATTTGAAATCTTCACTTGGCAGCTGTCCTGTATCCCAGCATGTAGTACTTCAACCTGATTGTTCAAAATTATTTTGCCATGTGAATTTTAAAGGTAAGAACAGCCAGCCAGACCAAGTGGAAGCTTTGTAAATAGTAATATGAAATAAATGACCAAACTGTGGCTCTTGAGCTGAATGTAGGTTACTACCACTTAAAATTCAGTTCTTGAACTGGAGTTATTTCATGCAACCAGCTGCAGCACCAGAATGACATGGATACTGTTCTGTAAACATAATTTCTGGCAGTGGGAGGATGAGGGTAGCCAGGGACTTTGTAGGCCAGGGCTGGTGGGATGTCAGATGCCTCAGGGTGTTACTTTGCTTTCTGTGGGGCAGGGAGGCTGCAGTTTTTTGGTTAGGTTTGCTCTACCCCAAAAGATTTTCCCTCATGCTAGGGGGAAAAAAATGACTCAGCTATGGTTAAGTTTTCAGCCTCCTTGCTCTGGTGGAGTCACTTGAGGAGACCCATTCACAAACAAGAATCTGTGTTCATTTCCTAGAGGTAACAAAAAAGGATTAGGCTACTTGCTTTTGATTATTATTTGTGATGTTGAAGGTCAAGTATAATATTTCAGCACAGTATAATTTTGATTAGGGAAAAGGGGAAATAGTTTGTTTTTTTTTTCTTTTGGTTTAAGGAATTATTCACACATTAGTTACATTTCACATTTTTCGGACAACGATCTACTGAAGTTAAAACAAACAGTCTCAAATGTTTCCATGAAGGATTATTTTCATAACTGGTGGCCCACGTTAGATATTGCTAGTGCTAACAATTAAATTAATGTAGAATAATTCAGATGTGGAATATATAATTAAATTCTGACTTGCCAAACTATAGCGTGGGAAAGAAAACAATGAAACTAGTAGAAAAATAAAGGCATATGGATGAAGCATTATACTTGGTGCACATTGTAAGTTTAAACATCAGAACAGTACATATTCAGTTTAGCTTTTAACAGTAGCTTTGAACGTTCTAATGCTTTTGTAAATTTATTTCTTCCATATTTTGCGCAATGGAAATAATATACCTTTCTAAGTAGGAAAAATGTCTTTAACAGTCATTTCTACTTCCAGTTTTGTGGTGTATCACCAAAACCAGAGAAAAATGCAAATCTGTTTGGACCTAATTACCAGTTGGTATCCCAGTATGGGCAATTGAATTGCTATATTTGATATCTTCTGAATTAGAGGACTCAGCTGTGGAGACTAAGTGGGTCACTCCACTCATTAATTGAGAGGCAATTGTTTAATATTGTCAGTTGTGCCACTTCACAGCCTGTCACTTTCCAAACTGCCTCCTGGCAATTCAGCTCTGCAGGGAAGCCATCAGCCTTCTCATATTGGAATGATGTTCAAGAGACATGTGCTTAATTTGGACAAAATGAATCAAAGTCCAAAGAAAATTGTAAAGATGGTGAAATTTAAAGCAATTTATTATGATACAAGATTGTAGGACATCCCTGCTAGCTCTTTCTTCTCTTGTGATATGCGCAGTTTTGGGGGAAAAAAACCCAACACAAAAAAACAAAATTAATCTTCTTTAAAATCAAGAAATAATAAAATCTTAGCATTTTACTGTTATGCCCTTACATTGGCAAGTTTTAATTTCAACTTCATAGCAAATAAAGCCCTCAAGTGCCATTGCATAGCAGAAGAATCAGATGTTTTTAAACATCCAGAATATAATGTTAAATCTTAATTTTTTGCATTCAAATCACTGCATCAGTGCCCAGTGGAATACATTAGCCCAGTTTGAATCAGTCATTGTAACACTAAATATATGAAGACTTTATGTTCTTTAATATCCATTTTATGTCTAATTGAATTATTGTATACAGATTTGTCTTTGTTGATGAGTCTTAGTGGAAATGCTTAATAAAACATGATACTTAATTGTCTGTTTTAATTAAAACTGGTCTGTCCATGCTCTTGACAACCAGAGACCGGATTATGTTGTAGCAGTTTACACAGGAGCTGGATAACAGATAAACCCTATCAAGTTTGTAATGTTGGAAGATCCTTTGGAGAACAAATTAAAATGTATGTGGC
This sequence comes from Phaethon lepturus, assembly GCF_000687285.1. Lineage (NCBI taxonomy): Eukaryota > Metazoa > Chordata > Aves > Phaethontiformes > Phaethontidae > Phaethon > Phaethon lepturus. The sequence goes on along the minus strand of NW_010521364.1, from coordinate 36,898 downwards.
CCTGTTTCACTCAACTCAATGTCATTTTTTCCTTTGACATCAGAAAAACTTTTGAATGTTGTATTTGATCAAACCCGGAGCTTCTAAACATTAGTGCAAGAATCTTGCTCAGTTGAGGACATTGGGTAACAACTTTATTGAGTGTCTACCATCCATTCAGGAATGTCACAGGTTGTAGATCATTTGTAAGTAGGTCAAAGAATTTGCTAGTGGCACCTATAAACCTCATCCAGCTCCAGCAGGACTATAGTCTCAGGCAGGTGTGGTCTGCCAGGTAGGAGAGCATGGGGAAAGTGATGTGGACAAAATCCCAGTCCCTAAAAGAAAAAAATGAAGGTACCTTGCAAGTTGAAATAGAGAACTGGCAAGAACACAGTAAATTAAATGGCCAAGCCATGAAATATATTGCTCTGTTTCTTCAAAACACGTTCAAAAACGTGTGGATGTGGTGCTTCAGGACATGGTTTAGGGATCATGGTGGCACTGGATTAATGGTTGGACTTGATGATCTTGAAGATCCTTTCCAACCTTTGTGATTCTGTGATTCATCAGGTAAAATAAATATGAAATATTATTGCTGTTTGGCAGTGGCATTCCCTCATAGCTTTGAGGAATCTATGTTTCTTCTGTTTTTGAAGCTATCACAAAAGTCAATGGAAGTTTCTTGAAGCATCCTATTTCTCTGCTTTGAATGAAGCATTTGAAAACGTCATAGTTAATTGATGTCTATTTCTCAATTGTGGTTTTGAGAGGAGATTGACAGTGAGAAATGTCTAATGCTTATTTTGAATTCAGGAATGCAGATGTGCTGTCAAATTAAGCATTAACACACATAGCACTCGTGTTGTTCTTGGGTATTGTTTTGAATATATTAGGTACATGACCTTTGGAGTTGTTCACTCAGAACCAGCAAACTGGTGATAGCTCAGTGGGACTCTTACTGCAGCGTGCCCTACATTTTTCTAAAATGTCTCTATCCAACTAATTAAGGAACACGGCATAAAACTAGTGTTAGTAGCATCTTTAAAGAGTGCAGTTAATGAATAAGCTGCAAAACCAAAAAAAGATTAAAAAAATAGAACCATAAAACTTTATTCCCCTCTACCTCTCCTATATATGTTACTGTTGTTCACAATAGCATTTTTTCCCTTGTGGCTGGGTAATGAAATCAAGCTAGTGGTTCTTCCACCTTCTCAGTATTGGAGGTTGCATCCTATCACAGACTACAGTAACTTCCAGCTAATCATTGTATCTGGAAATGACTTTTCTTTAAATCTTTTATAGCGGTAGTAGAAAAGATTTAAGAAGCAGGTTTCAGAAGATTATATATATGATTTCTCTTGCTTTAAGTTCTCTAGAAAAACAGCAGACAATAACACCCCCTTATAAAACTGGCAGCAGTTCTAGTAGAAGCTGGGAAAGCTCCAAGAGTCCAGGGTGTGGAATAACTTCTTGTTTTCAGAGGTGCCTCAATCATGACATGAAGCAGGTTGCATATAGAAGAGATGAGTCTCTTTGGCTTTCTTGCTTGGAGGTGTTGTTCGTTCCCCATCATATAAGTGTAAACAGGAATTTCTATTGCCTTCCTATTCTGGAAAGAATACACGGACTCTGGTAAAGACTTTTATGCAGAATTGCTCTTCTAAAAGACAGCCAATGAAGAGTGGTGTCATTAGTTAGAATGCTAATGCCCAGGCACTATTAGTTTGGGTCCGTGCAGTCATTGGCTATGAAATTATATGGGCAAATGGTTGAGGAAGAAACTGTACAGTAGTTACGGTTCTTTGAATTATGATGTTATTTATGGTCTGTGGCCTACTAGCATCAAGTCTTTAAAATACTTGGCTTTTACACTGAGACATCAAGATGTCTGGGAGCCCTGCACATCATGCTTTTCGTCAGAAAACAGAACACTTGGAGCTGAAGTACAGACCCCAAGTGGCAGCCTGAATCCACAGCCCTTCAGCTTCATCCACTCAGAATGCAAGAGTGCCATCAAATGAGGACATGTTTATAATACATCTGAGAGGGCTGTTGTAGCCATGATAGCTGTGAGGTAAATAAATGTTTCTTTCAATCCTTCTGCTGAGTTTCTAACTATTTTAGACCAGAGGAGAGTATGTAGGTGCTGCAGCAAACCCAGGTAGAATTAGGTCACCTTCCTTCCTCTCTGTGCAAGCACCTGTCTGTTGCCTCTTCATGTTATTTCAGCCTTGCTGCTCCCGCTATTATTAGTGCAGAGCTTGTGGAGGTTCAGTGGAGGTGCCCAGGTGAGCTCTTATGGTAGCAGGTGAGTTCCTGTCCTCCTGCAAGAGCTATAAATGGGCTGTGCATGGGAGAGGTGACCCCTGGTAAAGCTGGCCACCCACAAAGTGCTGTGAAATACTAGAAAGTGAGCCTGTTCGGAAAAGATTTCGTCTTGCCATTATCTGTTATTAGAACAAGTGGGAGACTGTCAGTAAACATTTTCTTGTTGAATGTGAATTTCAGGTTCATTGTCTTCTAATAGTGTTTTGCTACATGAGCCATTAGTTAGGGCCGTATGTACTTGAATACCATGAGTGATACTTTAAAGGGTAAAGCAGTATATTCTCTACAGGAATGCTTGCTAAAGATGATGGAGTGTAGAGAGGAAGCTATGCATATTCCTATTGGAAAAGAATTTTTGTTATTAGCGACTGATCAGTGAAGCTAAATTCACTAAACATTTATTAAACATGCCTTTGATCAAGCTTTAAAATGAGAAAAGCCTGCCTTGCATGCTCTCTTTTTTGGGCCACAAATTTCCTATCTTTAGAAAGTCTTTTTCTGCTGGATTCTGGTCTAGTGTGTTTAAAATTATTAGGGTAGCTCCTTTATCAAATACTTAAAATGTACTTTAGTGACCAGTTGTATCCACTGCGCTTTTGTTGTGGCTGTTGGCTATTCCTATGCCTAACAGATGGCACTCACTTCAACTGACAAGCTGTGGGATAGCTGAGCATTACTAATAAAACCTATCACATGTTAAACTTGACCTGACATTAATCAAGTTTTGAATGCTACAAATGATTCATGGATAATAATTAGTCTCTTGATCATATTAGTGAACATCAGTCTCACATTGGTGCCATTATCTGCTTTCATTCTTACAGGGAACAAATCCATTGCAGTAATTAGGTGTTTTTAATGTCTTTTGAGCCAAAATGTTCTGTGTGATTAACTTGGCAAAGAGGTTATTTTTAGTCTTTCAGTATGATTGGTTTCAGAGCTTCTAATAAATTAACAAACTGAAAGGCTTTCCATAAAATATTATTTTATAAGAAGTTTGTATTTTTTTAATTTTATCAACTGGGAAAATTCCCGTGTGTCTTTATGCAGTCATTTGGTATAATTTTCATCACAATATGATTCAGCTGTTGCCACAAATTATGCAGTTCAAAATAGTGGTGATTTTGTTAACAGATGAACCTTTGGAGTTTACTTTTACTCTTCTTGTTTAGTGCTGAGTTATTGGTTAACATCAAGTGCTTTCACCATGAACATATTCATACAGACAAAATAACATTTACAGCTTTTCTCTGTTTATACCTTGAACTAGAATCTTGAGTGGATGGCTGCATGAAAGCTAGGATTTTGAGCTTTAAGCATAAATTATTTTAAAGGATTTTCATGCAATTTGAATTATACACTGATTTTGCATCCCAAGAGCATGAAATTTCTTTTCAAGTAACGAGACAGTGAGAAGTTTATACTTTGTGTTCCTTATGCAGTTAGGGCAAAGTAGATCATTTCACTGGTTTACTGAAAATGTAGCCGTTATTCTTCAATACATGTTGGTTTCTAATGAGCATATAAAACTTCTTTAAATAATTACTTCTTAAGGAGTTAAGTTTTTAATTTATTTTCTACAGTTTTTGATCCTACTCTTCCTTTATGCATATTTAAGACTATTAGCATGGACCAGGAAATATTTTGTAACTTCATTATTTTTTTAATATACTAGCTTAAAAATATTTAGCATAAGCTGTGGTTTTTCTGACTGCACTCTCAGTTATAATGCTGCATTTCCTTTCGTGCCTCTTTGTTGCTGGTTTCCCAGCAAACAAAAATTGAAAATCTTTAAGATAAACAGAACCAAATACAACGAATAATTGAGGGTGCGTTATAGAATTGGACTTTACCCTGCTGTAAAGGTACACTTTAATTAATACAGTAAATACTGGGTTTTACCTTACTTATTTGACATGAGGTAGCATACCGTATTTTTGTTAGGAAATTAGAATAATGCAAAGGAAACTGGGTTATCTTAAGTTGATCAAAAATCTGTTCTTCAACATTTATAGGTGATTTGGTGGAAAATGTGAAATCGTATAAATGAGAGCTGGATTACTGGTGTTTTCATGAGGGAAGTAAATGCTGATGTTGAAATGCTATTTACAGCTTTTGGAATCACAGGTGCAAGCAGAAACATTTGCTTGTATGGCCATGTGCTAAGTCGCACTCATGAGATCATGGGCCGTGCTTTCAGGACCTTCACGGTTACTTGGAGGGAGCCGCTCTGAGTCAAGCAGCCAGTTGTAATGAGCCATCGCCTGGTGAAATTCTTCTTTGGCAAGTGCTCATGTATCCAGAGATGTCCTTGAAAGGAGGTTCCTGCAGAGGAGAACAGGGAGTGCATTTTTACTTGCTGCTATGGCTGTCCTGGAATGTTCTGTCTACTCTAGCTGGGATGGTCTCAGCTGATGAAAAAACTGGTAACTCTGAGTTGAGGAGAGACATTATTGAAATATTGAAAGGTTATATTTGCTTCTTTGTGAGATGTTTGAAATGTGAAGCTAGTTTATTTGCCAAAAAAAACTCTGAGGTGAACTCGATCAGTGTCTGTTAAGTAGAGGAACAAGGAAGAAAATGTTAAGGAAGAAAAAAAATTAGTGAGAAATCGGCATTGAATTTTAATTGCGCATGCAGTAGTTCATTGGAGCAACTTAACAAAGACTGTGGTTCTCCATCACAGCATGCTATAACTTGAGACTGCACAATTTTCCAAAATATTACTTGGCCCTTGAGTGTATCAAGAGGAACTTAAATATGCATGAGAGGAGAGGGTTTCATCTCTTCCTCATCGGTGTCTGAAAGTTAATCTGAACTGGTGATCGAGGCTATGTCTGGTTTTGGGCAGGGAGGGAGGGAAGCAGCAGAACTGCCAGAATTATGTCTTTGATCCTCTCCTATCTTCCCCCAAACTGTTAATTTACACTGTTTGTTTAGGTCAGCTGTTTTACTTCAAAATGCTAATGCTAGGTGAGGTGAATGGTATCCCACGTATGAAAAAGAAGTCTGAGTGGCTTCAGTTTGAGGTGGGTTTTTTTTTCCGTTTTTCAGAAGGTATGTGCTCCCTTTAATTCCCAAAGCTGTGTGTTCCCCAGTCACTAAAGACTGTTTTGACAGTTTTACCATATATTTATAGTAATTTCAGTCAATGAACCAAAATTAAAACTTCTCTTAATACTTTATTTTGGGCTCTCTTTCTCTTAAAATGTGAATTAGCCAACTTTCAGTTGTAGAAAGTTTGAGATTTTGAGGTTTTTTTTCAAATAATATATGAAACTTCCCCTTCCCTCCCAGTATATAGTTGCTCACATGCTATTTGAGGGTTTTTTGCTTTGAGACTGAAAGTAGCTGTTTAATTCTTGGTACCTTCTCTGCTTTTAGAAACAAGGCAGACCAAAAAAGGAATGAAGCTGCAGGACAGGGAAAATGGAAAGATTCTGGGGAGAAGGAAAGATCAGAGACTACAACTGTAGCTTAGAGGGATCAGCTTCCCCCACCTGACATTAAGCTGCATTTGATAATATTTTCAAGCATTGTACAGTAGCCTGTGTATCATCTGGAAGGAAGCTTATATGCCCCAGACAGCATGTTTAATTCTTTTCTAGGAGGCCTCCTTTTCAAAATGTAATGATTGAAAGCTGGAGTTTATAATGTTAATAGTGTGGATGATGGCTCCATCATTGCCTGTTACTGATTAATTGATTTATTTTGGGAAACATGATAGTTGGGATGAATCTGAGCCAGACTATTTTTGCATTATTTTAATTTAACTGAACTTAAGATAGAAGGCATTCTGTGGGATTTCTGATGTCATTCAAAAACAGGATTTCTGAAGATATTATGTAGTAGGTTATTCTTAATATACTTTTCTTCTACCCATAACAAGGGAGATCCAAATTTCAATTCTGATTTTTAAGCAAAATAGTTTTTTTAAGCAGGTTTTAGGGTTTTTTTGTGTTTTATTTGTTTGTTTTAAACTTAAATCCAGGGAGGTTACCCAATAAAATACTGGGTTTGGTATAGAGATCTTCAGCTGAATTTGTGATGTGATCCTTTCTTCAGAGACTTCTATGCAGTAATAGAGATTAATTTTGTCTTGTGAGTTAGTAAAAATATGATGAAAATACTTCTGTTAGTGGCAGACACATTAAATTCTTGTATATTTTATTGAATGTTGTTAAACCTCTGTGCATTTGAAAACATCTGTACCTCCCACTTTGGATTTAAAACTTATTCTGGGATGTCTTAAATAAATCAGCAACCAGTGTTAAAGTAAATAATTTTTATATTGAACTCTGATAATTAAGATGTCATGAAAGAGTGTATACTGAGATGAGACAGGACTATTGAGGAGGTTGTCAAATAAAAATAGAAAAATACAGAAACTGGCAAGCAAGATGAAACAAATTCATGAAAATATAGAACAGGAGTGGTATACTGTTTTAAAAGAAGAATAGTCCCATCTCTTTTAGGGAATTGTAAGGAGAGAGAAGAATAATTGTTTCCTTTTAAAAAAAGTGTTTACTTGTGCTGGTAACTTCTGAATCTTTTTCTGAAGGCTGTGTACGTTTAAAGAATCTGCAGTATTTGTACAGAGATTTATGAGCCCATGTCTGTAAAACCCGACAGTTGTCCGGATGTGAAAATTACTTTGTAGTCTGAGGGTGAGGGCTGTCACCATCAGAGGAAGGGCTTGTGCTGTGGGTTGGGTTAAAATCTAAGCCAGTGAAGATGCTGGTTCTGTGAAGTTAGGAATGACTGTATGCTCATGTCTGGAGGTGTTTTACATTCTAGTTAATTGACAATTCTATTGGTAGTTTATTCGTAACTAATACTTTTCTGTAAAGTGTATTCCCTTTTGCAGCTTTTGCTGTGGAGTGACCAGGTAGATGATCAGTGATTTGAAGGTGGCTCTGAAAAGCTGCTCGGGGACTGTTGCAGGCAGAGTTGCTGTAGCTTGACTCGAAAGTGAATGAAGCGTATAGCAGTTGTGAAATTGAAAATGTAAGAAAAATGGATGTATATTTGTCTTGTATTATAAAATTCAAAAGGATTTTTTTTTTTTCCCCTGTATCTCCGACTGTTTCATTAGGCTAACAAGTAGTATCAGTTTTGAATCAGAAACATGGACAAAATGGTTAGGAGTATCTGCATACTGTGACATAGCAGATTGATGACAGTTGTGTGCAAGGACCTTTAGCCAATTTATTTTGTAGAAAGTCATTATGACTTTGCAGAGACATTATTATGTTTTGGAATCTGCATAACTCTCACAGGCATGTTGTGTTTCCATGAGATTTTTTTTGTAAGGGGAAGGAAGAGGCACAGTAGTACCACTGGACTTATTTATTTTATGAATAAAGTGACATCTGAAAACTCATCAGAATTATGTGGCTTGCCTCAGAATTACAGAAACATTAATAAAAACCTACTAGTGTTGTGTGGAATCTGTATGCACCGAAATTTTCTCCTCTTCCTGCTGGAGGAACCAAGTGATTTCTTTATTGATAAGTATAGAGAAATCTCCGAAGCGTAATTTTTCAATTATCAAGAAATTCTGCTGACTTATTCAGTGCTTTAGCAGAATTGGCTTCAGCAGGTTATTAGTGCTGCTTTTGGTGACATACTGCTGCTCCTCAGCTTCATGGTTAAAGAGCAAGGAGAAATTCTTTTCCTTGTCGTACAGCTCCACTCATTCCATGTGATTACACCATTCTTTTTGTTAGAGGAATATTAGATGTAGTGATAATTTTTAATTTGATTTAGTTATAAAGTAAGAAAGGAGAAGTTTTAAATAGTAAACTGTAGTATGAGTATATGGTTTTTGTAATGTTCATGGGGAAGCAGAAAGCTGCAAGAAGTGGACAAAGGGGTTCACAGGTGGAAATAGATGCCACAAGGCTACAAGGAATAGCATGCTAGAAGAATTGGCTAGCATGCGTCATTTACCCATTTTTTATAAAATGTCATTGAGATTCACCCCATTTTATCTGATCCCTGGCAGTCATCCCAGTCAAGCAGGTGTGCCATTTATCATGGTGCCGATTAAAAAAGACCGTACTGTTCAAGTTAATTAGAAATTTTAATATGCGTGGAAAATTGAACATAATTTTTAAAAAGACGAACCATGATGTCTGCATTTTAAGTTTACAGACCTAAAAGCCTTATATCAGCTAAATTTTCATGTCACAAATATTTGCTTATATGTCAAACATTCCTTTTCTGCTCATTCTCCTGTCATACCAAACTTTCTGCAATATTCAATGGGTATATATTCTGGTGTTCACAGACAACTTCTAAATAGTTTAATTCTCAGAGAAGCTCAGAGAAAATTTCCATTCCCTCCTTCCCACTTCACTCCCCCTCCCTCAAATTGCTAATCCTTTCTACTAAAAATTCTTTTCTAGAATATCATTGAAGCACTTGTAATGGACCTAATGAGAATGAAAGCAGAATAACTGAGAATGAAAGCAGAATAACTGGGAGCACAGAGAGCTTTAGTTATCTGTTGAGTCTTGTTCTGGTTTTAAAATCCTTTTGTCTTCGATATCTGACATTTGATAGGAGATGTCTTAGTAAGAATGCTGTGGATGTCCAAAATGAGAACAAGTCCAAGTCTGAAACTGGGTGTCAGGTTGCTAAGATGGATTCCCTTGCATGTTATAATTCCAGTGGAGTAGCAAATAAAAAAGAATACCAGAATTTTTTTTTTTTGAAATTATTAATTTTGAGTTTACATTTCCCCCCCATTTATGAAGTGTTTAATGTAGCTTAACTACACGTAGACCAGAGTGGAGAGTGCTACAGGTAAAATAGCACACGGTAATAATTTTATGCTTTACCTGGGTAGGTCACACACTCAAAATTAAAAGATTGTTTCTATATTCTTAAGTTTTATTTTGGAAAAAGAATAAATAATGCAATTTATGTATGCTCCAACACCAAAGTAGCCATGTCCTCAAAGTCCTTTAAGAACGTCGGATAAACAGAAACAGAGATGATTGATTTCTGTTTGCCAGTTTGGTTAGTGCTTTTTAAAAAAGATAGCTAGAAATGTATAAAAAATATAGTCTCAGCTAATTTGAATTTTGTCTTTTAATTTTAAAGGTGTAGGTTTTTTTATTCAGAGAAAGTTTTTTTTGGTGCTTTATGACATCTTTTAATTTAATGACATCTTTTCCATCTGTTTAAATATCAGGTGTATTCTTATTAAAGATTTCTCACTGGCCTGTCAGTTTGGAACTGCGGAGTAACCTTGCAAAGGATCCACAGAAGGCTTAACTTGTGTAGAATATTTTTTGTTAAAAATATTTTTTTAAATCTTTTTGTTTAAGTATTTTCTAATGTACTAATTTCTCTGCTGAAGCTAAGATTAACAATTAACTTTTGAAAGAACTGTGTATTTTTATTTTTTTTATTTTGTACAGACATCTGGTAAAGGATCATGAGCCTCAGTTGTAAACTTGAAAATGATAATAGGTGAATGCAAGCTACAACTTCACATTCCAAGTATGGGCTTTCTGTACTGAAAAATAGTGTTTCGCTGGATGATTTCTTACTCAGAATCAAATATTCTTAAAGCATTTTACCACTTGAGAGTACTCTGGTAGAATGTGTTTTTCAATTAAATTGTATCGAAAAGTTTAATAGTGAAAGCTGTATTTGTAGATGCAGTTACAATATATGTACAAAATACAATATATATACAAAAATATGCTAATGACTGTGGATAAGGAAAAAAGCTAGGTTGTTTTATAGAAAAATGATTCTATGCAAACAGCTACAGGTTTAAATAAAATACCATGTTGTCTTATTATTGTTTAAAATATTTGACCATCAGGCTTGTGAGCCATTTTAAGCACATTGCTTTGAGTTGCAGAGCCCATAGGAAGATAAAAATGTTAATTCTCAACTCCTTTCATACTTTTTCCGTTTGCTAAGGACAGAGTTTGATACTTGATTTGAGTAATTTAGTCAGTGGGTCATTGGGTTAAGTTGGACTATACAAAGGAAATGATACAAAATTAACAGTCTAGGCCAAAATGTTGCTTTTGAAACTGGATGTGATTTACTGAATTCCATATTTCCTATGTTTTATGACCACGTGCTTACTTATATATGAACATTTTTCAGATGTTACTAAAAGCACCTACAACTTCAGGATAGAGTCTCCATCTCTACAGTAAAACATAAATTGAAATTAATAAAGAGGCATTTTGTTACTTCTCTTAATTTTTGTTATTACTTGACAATTGTAGTTCTCACTGGTTATTTGCTTTTCCTTAGGCAAGTCCTAATTTAACATGGAAGTGTATCATCAATTCTTATAACTGTCAACTAACTGGTTTCATTAGTTTGTTCAGTTAGATGGTTTTTGTCTGCTAAATACAATCTTGATGGATATATTAATCTCCATATGGAATTCACAGTCTTTGAAAATGTAGAACAAAATATTCAAGGTCCAAATTAATTCACACAGTTGTGTTGTGTGTGTGTGTGTGTGTGTGTGTGTGTGTGTATGTATATAACAGAACTGATTTTTCTTCATCTTTTAGTGTATAGAGTCACCTTCGTTTCTCAATATTTCTTTTTGGACAAAGGCTTTTTCCTTGAATAATACTGTAAGGGTTTACCTCCCTGAAACTTGTTTGAGCCTTCAGTCTTCTGTGTAAAAACTACTAATTTGTTGAAGCTTTCTGTGTTGACATTTCCCAAGCTCTAATATGAAACCATAAATAAGCAGTTTACTAGCAAATGATTGCAGTAGTAGCGTATAATCTGCTTTGATGTGCAGTCTTCTCAGTGAAATATTTCCCTGTGGAAAAAAGATTTATTTTCCTTTTGTTCTACAGCTCCTGGAAGGAAGCTTTGCTAGAGAAGTTAGCCATGAAGTGGATGGACTGATATTTCAGCCTACAGGAGTAAGTAGCATAAAAACGGATTTTTCTCCCTTCAGTCTCAAATGAAACTCTCACCCTCCCTCCCCACTCATCCTCCCATCTACTACCTAACCTTTGTTTTTGTCAGGATTACTTTGCAACGTTGGTTCTTACTTTTCCAGTTTCTCAGACTACTTAAATTCAACTAGTTGCAATCTAATTTGTAGTATGTGTGATTTAAGATTAATCCATGGTGGTAGTTTTCAAGGAATCAGCTCATGTTTTGTTTGCATGAGTACTATGATGTACAGCTAAATAAGTAACGATTTTTTCTGACTGTATGAGTTCTGTGAATCTTTCAGCCATTCATTCGAGCTCTGGGATTATTTTGCTGTCTCAAGGATGTTCACACATTAAAATTTCAGTGAAGTTTTTGACTTGTGTTGTTTTAGTGCAATTAAAGCATGGTATATTCTGGAGCCATGTCCACCAGTATAAAGGAATATCGCTGGGTCGGGGAGAATTCACCAGAAGAACTGCATACAACCAGAGAAATTAAGATAAATGGTTCTCAGGAAGGAAGGGTGGCTTTAAAGGAAGTCAGTAGCATGGCCTTGTCCATCTTTTTATTGTGCCTGTTGACTCTGGTACAGTGGATATACTGCAATGTGTATTGTATATTGGCATAGATAGTGACTGTAACATCATCCCTGTTGACTTTTTTCTTAGCTTGTAAAACAAGGAATTGTTTTTTTGTTATTTCAAATTTGACAGATATTTCTGTAAAACAGTTTTTTCTGGTCTACTAACTATATTGTAGACCTTAGCAAGGATGACACTCCCATTGGGAAAGAAGATTAACCTCAGTTCTCTATTGCAAGTTCTACATCATCTAACCACAAAATAACTGGGAAATTAGACTACATACCTTTTTTTTTAATTTTTAAATATATAGCTATTTCAAATTCAAAGCAAAACTACTAGGCTAAAGAAAATTCATACTTTCATAAGAAGTCCTGATGATGTCTTAGAACATTGTTAAAATCTAAAGCAATTGTAAAGGCTTCTCAGAACTACTTTCCTGAATATTAGAGGTTAAACCATGCAGAGTTACTACGGCTAAATTTGAAATTAGCTTTTTTACTTGAAATGAAATTACTGAAGAACGTGTCGCTTTGCTGCTGTTACAGGAAATTAAGATCTGATATCTTTTGTGTTTGTAGAATTTGTGTTTTCTGATTTAGCATACTGAGAAATTTAGAACCCAACAAAAACTAATTTTCTTGCATAAATGCTTATCAAGGTTCTTCTTCATCTTTAAAATATGGGGTATATTTGTTTAGTCTAATTTAATGTTCAAATTTCAGTATTATTTCAGGATTTATGGAATGTAAGTTTGTTGCATCTGTTATTAAACTAATTTTCCTAGACTAAGCAATGTGCAGTTTTCTCAATGGCTTTTGTAGCTGAAAAAATATAAAATATATTTAAAGCAAATAAATTATTCTAGACCTATTAATTGGGAAATAAGTATTAAAGCTGGTTAATGGAAAAGGATGAAGCTGATACAGATAACTGATACTGCTTTTTTATTTTATGTGATACAGAGGGTATAAATTAGTAGGCAACAATACAAGGGCAGCAGAGTATAACAATGCATAAATGATCCCTTGAGAATACTATGTGATTTTTTTTTTTTTTTTTTTTTTGTATTATAGTTGCAGTTGTATATGTGATGTATGACATCTTTTCACGGAAGAAAATATCTATTGTTGATTGGGGTAGAGGCCTTAATTTTGGGCAGCATGAGACTTAAAGACCTTTTTAAAATCAGTTTTTCTCAAATGAAGAGACCATGGCATATCCAGAAGAAAACAATACTTAACAACCATTTTTATTGACATATTTGATCTTGCAGAAAGAGACAGATAGAAATGATGCTGAGTTTTAGAAGGTCGGAGAAATTTGAGAACATCTTGTGGGAGCTCCTGAAGTCTCATATGTGCTTTGAGGAGAAGAAAACAAAAGTAGATAGGAATTGGAGCAAAATCACAAAGAAGGATAAAGTGGCAGCACAGGAGGATGAATGGAATGTGGCCATTTACAGACAGGAAATTTTTTGGGGAAAAATACCCACACTTTCCAGATTTTCAATAGTTAAAGCAGAATGCAGAAGTTAACTAGTTATTTAACATAAAGAATGTTGAGCCTATTAGTTCTGTGTGTTTGAAAGTCTTTTCTGTGTTTTCTTGTTGTTTGGGTTTTTTTTCCATTTACTTAAAGATGTTCCTCTTGATCTCTGGTCTTAGACACAGGCACCTAGACCTGAGTGTATGGGTGTATTCTCCACTAGCTATAGGAAGCGCTGGTGCTGAGAGTCAATGTGGATGGAGACAAAATATGTTGTTGTTTTGAAGTTTGGTTTAATCCTGAGTTACAAAAAAAAAAATCAAAATACCCAGAATGATTTGTGAATAGGAATTATGCTTTTAGCTTCTAGGAGCTCTGGATTTTCTCTCCTTTCTCTTGGGTTTGAAGAGTTTTGGTATCAAGTACCTGTGAACTAGTTCAGTTTTGAGAAATCAGCATGCTTTAATGAAAAGGGATTTGTGAAAAAGTTTTACTACCAGATTTAGGGTTTCAGTTAGATATAATAGGGTTTATTTTCTTCTGTTAGTCTTCTTATCTAAACTCATATTATGATCAGCAAGGTTCTTGTACTGAAGCAGAGATTGTTTTGAACTGTGACTGGCGGGCGAGAGAACGTTAAGGAGTAAGGAGGTTGTTTTGTGCCTTTGCAAGGGTATGCTAACTGAGCATTATTATTCCTAACTAATTCACCATTTATTTGAGTTACTTTTATACCTTGGGCAATAACCAATACAAGTGCCTTAATTCCACAATCACAATTGAAAGGCAATGACTGAGGCTTCCCTTCTTCTTCCCCCTTCCTCCTTTTCCAGAGACTGAAATCTTTCACAGATCATGAGAAGAGCATGTTTAGTGCTGGAAGTGATGGAGGTTTTTGCCTCGTTTATAATTTAAGAGTGCTTTGTAGGTGATTTGATGTGATGTATGCTTCATAGTGTCCCCCATTGCATCCCCTGCATTAACCTGCCATTCTCTAACAACTCCGTGGTTAGAGACAAATATAAAACAATGTTTCCTTACTATTGTTTCTCTTCTTCCCTTTGTACTCTTTTCCTTTCCTCTCTTCCTTTTCATGCATTCCTTCTATCCAATAGTCCATTTCCCACATTCCTTTTGATTTCTCTTTTATGTCGCTTCTTCCTAATGCTTCTTTTCCCTGCATCATTTTCTATCCATTTAAGATGCTACCTATGTAACTCCCATATGGCTAAGTCAGCTCCATTCCATCTGATAAGCTTTCTGATCCCTCTACATGTAACAGGTTGGCAGAGCAGGGACCGAAGCTAAGTGCTAATTAGGAGGAGTGAAACAGGCCAGCAGGAAACTTCATGGACAGGTATGTCGCCCTGTGATCACGCCCCAGACAATGAGTAAATTAGTTTGCAGGTAGAAGCCAAACACCTTATTCACAGATGCTGAATGCTTGTGTAAAGATGAGAAGCTTTCAATCCTTTTTTTCTAAAAGGTTACTTCAAAACAGTGAACAGCTTCTTACATTTGTTTTAGAATATTTACGTTTGCCAACTTGTGTGTTTTTAATGGAAATCTCAAAAATGGTCTCTTATCTTCTGATGGCAGAATCGGCTCTCTGACCTATGCCCGCTCAACAGTGAAATTACTGTTGTTACCTGCCTTTGCTAGATATTTCAGACTGTCTAATTTTTATGCTAGCAATCTCTTAATAACTGGCTTTCTTGCTGGCTAGAACTGTTATATTTCCCTTGCTTGGGAAAAGGAGGTAAGAATTATTTTCTTCCTTTAGCCACGTAAAAGCAGGCTAGCTGGCCATCAGTTAGGAAGACCTAAGGACACTTTTTGAGCATCTGGGGAAAGCTTGTATCAGAATTTATTCTCTTCTATTCCATCTTTTTGCCTCCTGAGCTCTATGATGTTTTTGCATTGGCTCAGGCTGATTTCTGTTTCATACTTCTCTGTGCTCTTATTTTGGATGAGGAATGAAGTCCAGTTGTGTGGGTTTGTTTTTTTTTTTCTGGGGAAGGAAGAAGGGCAGCTGCCAAGCTCTGTTCTTTTAAGATAAATGTTATTTTAAAGAATGGCTGAATTATATAACACATAGCTCTCCATACTGAATACTAACAAAAAGTTTAGCCTTTAAAATGAAAGGAGAATAATGAACAGGTTTTTATTACTGACTAACATTGCATGAGTTTTTAATATATCTTCCTTCTCCTTTCTTGGCAGACTTAGTGGTGATCTGAAATGCTTGGTTGCCTGTTAATTATTTGTGCTATTCCCTTTGTATAATAGGCTGTGTTATTTTCCGTCATTGTAAAAGTTCATCCAAAATCACTGAAGTTAACACTGAATGGAATATCTCCAAAAGATTCCACCAAATAAAATATCTCCAGAAGGCCATGTTTTGTTTCATTAAGCAGTGCCAGTTTCTCCTAAATAATCCTATATAGAACTGGTAAGCCTTTCCTTATACAATATACATTTTATCGAATCCTCTGTGAATTTTTAAACATAGGCCAAGTCAGTTGCTGGTGTATTTCTGAAACTCAGACATCATGTTTAACAGTGATGGGCATCAGTTATTGTTAAATATATATATTGTAATAGCAGGTAATGGCTTCAGATAGGCTCAGATATAGTCTCAACACCAAAGCTGACATATAAAGGCTTGGGAAGAATTCATATGGTAACATAAACTTTTGCTTCCAACAAATACACAAATTTCTGGATTTAGCTCTCTAATTTTGTAGTGACTCATGTAAGATTTGGAGGCAATGGAATAGGATAGAATATTTTCAGTTGGAAGAATATTTTCAGTTGGAAGGGACCTACAACAATCATTTAATCCAACTACCTGACCACTTCAGGGCTAACCAAAAATTAAAGCATGTTAAGGGCATTTTCCCAATGCCTTTTAAACATTGACTGGCTTCGTGCATCAACCACCTCTCTAGGAAGCCTGTTCCAGTGTCGTAAGGAAATGCTTCCTAATGTCCAGTCTAAACCTCCTCTGGTGCAGCTTTGAACCATTCCCATGCGTCCTATCACTGGATACCAGCGAGAAGAAATTGGCATCTTGATTCCTTAACATAGATGCTAAGACTGCCTGATTATTTTTTTTTTCTAGAGTTTGTAGCAGAAGGGAAGAGAATCTGAGGAGAATAATTTTCATCCATCTTTATGTTGACCCACACTACTAAAACCTTTCATGTATCTTTAGAATATCTCATTGCTAAATGTGATTTCCTCTGCAAGAAGAATGTTCATGCCTGAATCTGTTACTAGTCAGGTGATGCTGTTGTCATGTTAGTGCACACTTTTTGTGCTGTTGTAAGTTTTCCTTTAACAGAGAACTTGCTGTCAATCTCCTGAAATGCCACTGAGCTTTACAACTCTTTTCTGCCTATGAATAGTTGTTATATTCAATTTCCATGGCAATGTTCCTCGCAGTTCATCTCTTAAATAGCTAGTCATATCTCAGCTATCCCATTCTATCATATGCTTTGTGAACATCCTCAAGTTTAATAGTAATGCACAGTATTTCTTTGTGAATTTTTCTGTGACTATACAAGTAAGATTTTTATGCCAAAACAAGTTTGTCTTTGCTGTATTGAGGTGATCTGTTTTCTGTCTTTTTTGGAAAATCAGAAAACTAGAAAATTAAGAAATAATAACAACAGAAATGCTAAATTAAACATCAATAAGTAAGATCCAATTAAATTAATTAGGGCTTATTTGGTTAAATTGTTAGACTCCTAGATAAAAGTGCCATGATTTTTGAACATAGTAGAATTTTATTATTTCCACTTACTTTCCAAGAACCTGAGATAATTCACAGCTCAGAAAATTTGAACATTTCTTACAGGTACAAGCTCCTAGCATCCACACTTGAGAAAAAAATGGCCCAAAAGGGGAGGGACATTATGAGTCATTTCTATTTCTGAATATAGTAAGGTAATGGTGTAGCAAAGATTTTCCTAGTTTAACTTTCTGCTGTTGGTCCTTGCATTTGGAGATGCAAATGTACATGCTATTTGCCAGAATTGTTTAACCTGACTTCCTTTTTATGTCTGTCTGAATATGTGTCAGTGCCTTGAGTCTGATTACCTAAGGACAGCATTAGTTCTAATTGGTATGTTATCTCATTTGTTTGCTTATGACCTCTACCATCTGACGCTCTCTGATTTCTCAGGCAATGTATTGCATTTATGGGAGCTATCTAAATAGGTTCTTGAACTTCTGTTGTGCAGTTTAATCATCCTGCCTGCCAATGGCATTAGGCAGGAAAGATCTTTCTTACATTTTACATTATGTGTACTAGTCATCCTCAGGATTGTCAGTTGACATTAATATGGTGGTGTCTGTGTATGTGTTGTTTAGGAGAAGAAAAAAATGCTTTTTCTGGATGCTACTGTTCTAAATGTTGGGAAAATAAAGATGTATTTTGGATTAGGATAGGCAGAATCATCATTCATAAAGGCTTTCAAATATTATTTTTGCATATCATCGTTGACTCAAAGCTAGATGTCAAGGAGCTTGTTGAGTGCACTTGCTGTTGTGCTTCCAGCTATGTCAGATTGCATGTACTTTCTACTTTCCTCTATTCTAAGGAATATATACTGTAAGTGTGATATTCAGGTGAGGATACCAAAGTGATTGTTCAGCTTCTGCAAATGATATCTGCTTTTAAGAGAGTAACTCTGTATCCCACAAATTAGGTGAATTTATATGTGTGGTGGATCAGCTTTGAAAAACAAATCTCTTTATGGACAGATAGGGAAGTCTAGGAGACGTTCTGCTTCGAATCAGTGAGAACTCTTTACTGACTCATTCAAGTGGTTGATTAAGTTCTTGAGCTTTAACATAGGCTGCCATTAAATAAATGGTCAGTTGTCTCCATGGCAGTGTTTCTACTCATCCTGAATTTTACAACAGACTTTCCAGGACTGAGAAGCTGGTAGATGAGGAATGACTTGGAAACTGGAAAATATAGTGGAAAGTATTTTAGTAACACTCTTTTCTTCGGATTCCAGAATAGTTATCAACAGAATGCCTCATATATGATTCATCTATACTTTTTCTATCAAACTGAAAAGATGTAGGAAAATATCTGGAAGAACTACCTTGTTGCAAATGTTTTCTCCCAGTACTTTCTTCTGTGCATGCCAGAACAAGAAAGCCAACAGACCTCTTGCATTTCCATGAAGATCCATATTCTTATTTTTTTCTTAGTCAGGGGCATAGTAAAGGAAAAAAATAGTGGTTTGTATCAGGATGAGGCAGAATATTTAGCTAGATATTCATCCTGCTGTTTTAATGTAAGCAGTAACACAGCATTTCAGGAACATGACATACTGTCCTGGTTTCAGCCAGGATGGAGTTGGTTTTCTTCACAGAAGCTAGTGTGAATTCTGATACAAATACCGAAGATGAAAACAGGGTTGCTTTCAGAGGAGTATCAACGCTTGCATTTTGGCATTTGGATGGCCAAAAAAGTTAATGTAAAAACACTTACTTTCTTTAAAAAGTAGAATGGTTTATTTTACATTACTCTGTTATTCATAGTTTGAAATGTTTACTGGGTCGCTGTTCTTATAAATAGTTAATTTGAAGATGGAGCATCAATATCACAATTGGGTAACTGAATTTTTGTAAGTATCAAAATATGCCTTAGTTGCTAGCAGGTATTATCAGATAAATCTTCAAAGGTAGCTGTGTATATATGGTGACAACACATTTAAAGTAATCATATGCACTGTACTGTGCAGAACACAGTATACTCTGCAAGGCTCAGAGGTGCCTGCAGAATAGTGTTCTGTATTGAGGAGGTACAACAGAACCCGGCTGTGATAATTCAATCTCATTTTGTATGCCAGTAACTTTAGTTTCAGTTGTAATTGTACTCCCTGTTCCATTCATCTGCTCTACTAATCTTTGACATTCCCAAAATGGTGAACCAGGGCCATTAACATTTGATTAAAAATGGAAGTCTGGAGCTTGATATAAAAGCTATAAATTGCTTTCAAGAAAAGTGCATTGTCTTCCACTGACATGCATGCTGAATAATTCAGATGTGATTGTATCATACAGGTTATACTCTTCTAAGTACAGAGTCAGAAGGGCAGTGCAGACTTTATGCCATAACTGTAGAAGTCAGTGATAAGAAACTGATGAAAACTGCTTACATAATTACTGCAGATATTCTAAAGCAAAAGCTTATTTTCTCTTAATGATGCTAGTTGTGTTTTGTGTTTTGTGAAATGAAATTCTCTTCTTTGCCATGTGACTCTAGAAGTTTTCCACTGAGGTAGAGCAATGTACAACTCCAACATACCTGCTGGATTGTTCCGAAAGGGGAAAATGGGTAGATGTCTTAGACGGAAATATCCCAGATTTCCAAAATGCAGATGTTCTGTGCACTTTGAATTGTTCGTTGAAGAAACAATTAGTACACTTGTTAAATGCTATCTGAACGTTTTGACAAGGTTGAATTGACAAACAGTAGGTTGCTTGTTTCCAAACAGTGATCACTGGAAATCCCATGAAAATCTTGTATCTGTATATTCATCCAACCATTGAAACAAAACGTGTTTTATGCAACACAGGATTCTCTAGAGAGAACTTTTAACTTACGAGAGCAATTAAAAGTGTGTCTTAGAGAGTTGTCAGATTGTGAATTGATGTTGCCATTGTTAAGGGAAAATATGGCTTGTTTTGCTGATAATGAGGAAAGCGAACAACTGAAGAATAGAAGATAATTCTCAGTAGCTCTGGAAACACTCCACTGTTTAGCAAATATAAGTTGATCCCAGGATCCAGTGCTCATTGGATGAGCTCAGAACAGGTGGGAAAAAAGTTTGCTATGTGGTTAATGAAACAAGAGTTTCAAGGTTGTTCTTTTTGTCTTGATGTATGAAATGTAAAGTTCCAATTTTCTATCTAAATCTTTTCTACAAGATGTCTGATGCATACTGTGGTGAGCAAAAGTGAGGAAAAAATGAAAGTTTACTTGGAGAAAAGAACAGCAGAGGTCAATTTTTGCTAGTTTTTAGGCAGTGTGTTCCTTTGCAACAGTTTTAGCATCAGCTCAAGTTAAGCAAAGCAAATTCAGATTTGTTTTGTTTTTGGGGGGTTGGTTTTTTAACTAACAGACCTGGCTCCAAAGCCAAATATGAAAGAACAGAAGACACAAGTGTTATTGTTTTGTGTGCTGTCTACAGAATATTAAAAAAAAAAAAAAGTATTAGTTTTAGGTAATACAGATTTTTGTGTTAGACAAATAAACATGTATGTAGTGGACCATATCAGGTATATCGTATTTCTGAAACCTTGAAGACTTTTTTCCAACACACTAACATGGTTTTGGGAGTATGTGTTTGATTTTTTTGAGAGGAGAATCAACAACACTCTTTAAAATATAGAGTACAGTACTATTTTCATGTACGAAGACTGTAGAAAATGTACCTCTCCCATCTATTGATTAGGTATATGATCAAAACTGAAGACTTTATATGTAATTTTTCAGATGAGGGATATCTGTATAGGGTTTTTTTTGATTTTCGGAGGGCTTAAGTGATACAGTCATAATGCTTTCATCATTATTAGAGGATTTGGTTTAAACTTTACATTTTATTAAAATACTTGAACCAGAAAAGAACATGAGTGTACTTTTCATAATTTGCATATGAACCAGAACAACCAGGTAGACTATTTTTTGTGAATATTTGTTCATATGTTAAAAGATTTACGCAGGATAAGCTCTATTTTCTATGCTTGCTGTACATGTTTGTGCAAGACCTGGTATTTTACTTGCAAAAATGTAATGGGAAATGTATTTTTTTACATGTTTGCACTGCTGACCCTTTTCAGTTTCTGGATTGAATGGGCACATAGCACCATGTACTTTTTATCCAGTAACAGTCAGATAAATGAAACTTAGCATTGATGATCAAATCAGAAAATAGACTCTCAAGCATTGTCATAGAATAAATTTGGGTAGTAGTTCTTGTCGGAGTCATGAGCTGCATACAGATAGTTCACAAACAGGACCTAATTTGTCAAATAAATTGTTCATTGAAAATCATTCCCATGGCTCTAATTGCTATGCACTAACTAAGCTGGTTCGTCTCTGTGGAGACCAGCTACAATGCTAGTACGAGGCTTCAGCTGGTTTTGAGAAGTTTGGTTGCTGGGTTCCTTGATAAGAAACTTAAAATTCTGTATAAAGGCAGGTAACAAGGATTGCTTAGCTGCAATTATGAATTGTGCCTTTTTATTCGATAGTTCCTTGTGTGTGTTATGTGCGAGGCACTGTCACACATCTGACAGTTGTTGCAGAGAGTCAGATAGTGTAATGGGAACCAGCTGTAATTATTCTTTCTGGTGCCATCAGTCTCTTCTTTTTTCCTTTCTGAAAGACAGTGTTACTCAGACTCGCTTTATCACAGTTAATCAGTTTGCCCTTATACTTACGTTCAGCTTTGGCTTTGATACTGCATGCTTGTAAACTATTAATGTTTTTAATAAATCTTTACAGCTGCTAGATATATGGAATGTTATGGAACAAATACCAAATGAAAACTGGAATTAAGCTAATACCATGTCTTGGAGCATGTTAGAAATTGGAGTGGTTAGCTACCATACTAGGGATGATGTTACCATGGAGAGTTTCTGTTTCCATGACATTTGCTTGCATATTTTGCTAGGTCTTCAAAAGAAGTAGACTTTTGTCCTCTATCAAATTTGGTGGATGTTATTCCATTACTTTTGAAACTCTGCAGTGTCTCACTGCAAATGTTTATTAATTAATTTCTTAGGAATATTAATGGTGACTGGACTGGTCAGGAGAAAAATAGAGGAAAAAAGTTATTGAAACTTAGGGCATCCAGAAGGCAAGGGGTTTTTATAATATTTTTTACTACATTAGATATTCCAGCTTGATTTTAGCTGTATGCATACTGCTCTGGTTGTATACATTTGAGTTAATTAAAAAACCCCACAGCTAGTAAAGAAGAGTTTTACTGGGTTTAGAAAAAAATGTGTTTAGCTGTATAGCTAATGGCTTTATACTGTGAGATCTACCTTGTACTGGAGTGGAATTTTGGATTGCAGTAAAAATTTAAATCAAGTCATGATGTAGCTCACTGTTCAAGAATCAGGTATTGGCCTAGGTGTAAATTACAAAAGCCATTTTTTCTTAGGATGAAAGAAGTGCTTTTGAGATGTGAAATACTTGGTAGCTATCCATAAAAGGGTGTTTCTTTAGTAACTGTTAAGGCAGTATCACGGTAATCTGCAGGCAGTTTTGGCATTTCTCCTGCATTGAAAATTTCTGATTGCAGTCACATGTAGTCGCAGTTCTCTTCTGCAAGATTGCACATACTAAAATACAGTTGAGTGTGATCCCCAGGTGCTTGAATAGAAGGAGCTAGGGAACAATATTGGTTGTTGAACACCACTGTATGTCCTATTCTCTCCTGTACAAAGGGTGCTGGCAAGGAGGGATGCAGTGAGTTAAACACCCTTCAGTACTTTTATGCCACCCCATGACAAAATTGCTTGCCTTCTGTTCCTAAAGAACAGTTGACTGTTGTTCCCTTTGTATACCACTCTTCTGTTCTAATTAGTTTTTGTGTCCTAGAGTGTTGTTTTTTTTTTTAACGGTCTTTCTTTTTCGCCCCACTTGCCCATAGGAGTCTAAAACTTTGATGCTTTGTGATACTTTCTTGGCGCAGATTATAATATGTCTGTTTGCAACAGTTACAAACAATTGTCAGGACTTGAGCTGGATACCCCATTTGAAACCCATTTTTTTCAGAGGTTTTCCCAATTTCACATTTTGAAAGCATAAATACATATATGCATCCAAGGGAACCAATATTCCCGGAAGGCTAAAAACCTAAGAATTGTCTATTTAATGCAATTACAATTTTGGTCCCCCTATTGTAGTATTTTGGTAAATGAGGAATGGTACTTCACCTAATACTCTCCTTCAGCTTCCATCACAATCATTGTTATAGCTTTATTTTAGCCAAGATGTCTTTGGTTTCCACTTGAACTTGATTATTAGATCTTTCTGCCAAAACCAGTACCACTGACTCCCCATCTGCTAACTATAAGGTTGATGTTCTTTGTCTAGCCTTTAGAATCATTTCATTTCAACAAATAGCTTATTAATGCTTTTGGTTTATAAAAGTCATGTTCTCCTTCTGTTGAGGACATAGTATACAGCAGAAAAGGTTTTAACATGCTCATTTTATGAGCTGTCTTGTAATTTACTGTTACTGGTGTCAGGAGAGGTGTAGCTCAATGTGAGTCTCTAATCCTTTTTGGAGTACCTGCTGGATCAGCGACAGGTGGACTTGTTCACTTCGCTGCCATCTTGGTACCTCTCCTTTCTCTCACTCTGCTAGAAGAAAATTTTTGAAGGATTCTATTAAAAGTTATTTCACAAATAGGATGGTGCTTCACAGAAATCTAGTTTATTGGTTCAGAATTCTTACTAGCATGCTCATTATTATCTCTCTGCATTTTTAGTAACATTTACATTGGAATGATAAATTCACTTTGTCTTGGAGATGAGAGGAGATTTGTAAACTATCTTCTGAACATTGTCACAGATTCTTGCTTGAACCAATGATGATATTTTTTCCTTATGTTGTTCTCAGTTGTGAGGGAGATACTAAACTTTGTTATAGAGGTTGTTGTGACAGAGGTAGTAAGCTTATGTTCTAGAGGCTAAAGAAAGGACTATTGTCTTTTTATGACATTAGCAAAAAGGATGCATGGGAAACTGAGTAAGTTTTTCAACTTTTAGAGGGATATCAGATATGAAAAAAAAAGCTACTTGTGAATTGGCTCAGGTTTGTCTGCTTTCTTCTCCCAAAATTGTCCAGTGACTGCACATCAAACGTTTCAGTGTTCACTTGATGTTGATGGAAGCTTGTGAATTGGCCCCATGAGGAGCAGTTCTCTTTCTTAAGAAAGGCAATTCTGGCTTCTAAATACGTTCTGCATTTATCTGTGGAAAAGCTGTGCTTAACCGCTTTTTCTGTTCCCCGTCATCGCTTGTAGTAATGTTAAAAGCTGCTAAACCTGTTGACATTTGTTTTTGCAAATGGTAATTGTCACTTACCCCCTCCCTTAATTCTCTGCACCTTCAGCTGCTTGTGTGCTCAGAGCATAGCTACATAACCAGGTAGTTTAACGTTTGGTATAATTAAAGGAAGGGAAACATTTAAAAGAAGGGTGAGAAAAAGTGGCAGAGATTAGGAACTGTCTGAAACCCTTCTGCCAGTAAGAGAATGAAGGTTCCCTGCCAGCAGCAGAGAAGTTGGAAGAGGTTCTTCATGGCAGTTGCTCAATCCCAGTATTCAAACCAGAGATCTTGTGTTCATGTCTGATCACATTTGTGGGGTCATGCTTTGTAGCAGGGGTAAAAAAAAAATCTCATGTGTCTGGAACTACTGTTTTTGTGATTTCAAATTGGTTACAAGAGAAGATTAACAACCGATATCAGAACCACTGCTTTTAATGGGAGAATGTTGCTCCCTAAGGAGGACAGCAACTAATCTTTACAGTAACTGGAGTTCTTTGAGTGACATTTTTAAATACAACCTACACTTCTTTTCCCTGTACTTGAAGTGCTTAAGAAATAGCTACCCTATTCAACTTAACCTATTCTTTCCCAGAGCCACAACATTCTGGCTTGTTCCCAAGTCAGAACTACAAGGAATAATTTCTCACAAAGAGTGGGCAGGACCCTTTCATTTTCTCCTTTGGCATGCTATGTTTTTTACTCTTGGAGGACAAGTTGTCCCTTCTCATTATCGAAATTACTCTCCTGAAAATGCAGTTTTAAGTTATATTAGTCTTGTATCAGACTTGAAATACATACTGATTTTCTCAATGTATGTGGTTTTGTGTTTTTTTTTTTTTTCTCCCCACTTTGCTTTTCATCTCCAGGCACATCAGCTAGCTACTTGCAAAGTAAAAGCACTGTGAAGCACATGCCGAGTTCTACTGGTTGGATTTACTCTCATGTTGTATTAATGTTTTCTTGTGAAATGAAGGAACTTTGCTATTTTAATCTACAGAGATAATGATGAATTTGATATGATTAAAATGCATAATTTTATAATTTATATATTAGAATATGTAGTTTAAAAGGCTAGTTTCTGTTGTTCTTTATGAAATACTGCAACATTCAGTATTCCAAGCAAGACTCATGAATATTTAATTCAAGGAGATTTGTAGCCCTGTAAAATGTAATAAGCTAGCCCTTAATGACAATTTTGTGTAACATATGTTTGGCAACATGTAGAAAAAAATCCTGCTGGCAATTCTGTGCATCATCTTTCATGCATATCTGTTCAGCTCTAGGGGCTTTTTAGCTCTGGAATTAAAAAAAGAAATTAGACTTATGTCTGAGACCAGCCTGCTGCAATTTCTTAGTTTGTGCTTGTACATTTCTCCTTATGTTCAGATTAGTTTAAAGCTCTAGCCCACTGTTTGCCTCTTGATATAAGGCTTCATTTTTTTTTCATTTTCTCAATTCCAAGTATTTTGGAATATACTTTTGCATCTTTCTATTTAGAGTTGGTAGTTTTCATTAATATTCTCAAGCTCTAAGGTGATTTGCTGTAATATTATTCCTGGTATACTGATTATCATCGTAGCTTAAGAAAAATGTCAACAAAACCAATGTTATGATGAAGCCTTAAATTTACAGGTTGTAGCTCCTGCAAATGCGGTCTGTAATACTGATAAATTACCCAACTTCCAAATCAGGTTATTGTAGTGAGTCAGCCAAGAGCACTGCTGCTCAGTACATGGAGATTCTTTTGTTACACTGGGGATGCTTCTGCTGTCAGACTTCAAGCACTGAATACTTCCTG